>NC_056741.1:137225482-137402982 GCF_019279795.1 Protopterus annectens
AGGTTGAAGTCTATTCTACTATGGTTGCAGACAGGTGATTGGATGAGCTGTCTGTATCTCCAGGATGCATACTTATGATCAAAAGAGCAAAGCCTTCCAGGAGATTACTGTGCTTACAGAGTACAGATGGAAGACGCTTATTACCAATCTCAAGCCCTGCCATCTGGACTCACTTCAGGTGCCATGGATGCTGACCAAATGCATGTCTGCTGTCACAGCACACATGACAATGAGGAGTAAGGATTTTCCCTTACTTAGGCAACTGTCTCATAGTAGCTTCAACTGTGGAAAAGCTTCTCACTGCAAGACAACATTTTCTCTGTCTATGTCCTTTCTTTGGGTTCATGGTCAATGTGGAAAATTTTCAGCTGTACCCATCACAATCCCTTATGTTAATTAGCTGTCAGCTAGACACAGTCAAGAAGAAGACAAAATGATCAGTAGACAGGATTCTGTCCATATATATAAACCACGCTCAAAGGAACAAAACAGCAGTCTTTTACCACAAAAACGTCAGACCAGTAAATCCATAAAATTTTCACCAATAACACGATGAATTATCAGGAGTCTTTCTTCCTTCTTTTTTCTTTTAATAAAAAGCACCAATAGCAAAATAGCAGCACGATACAGCAATATAAAATCCGCAGGTTAATTTCTCTAGCGCCTCGGCTTTCACATCCTTTTCAGAGTACACTTTTTATCACAAATATACCTTCCTTTTATACAATTTAATAAGAACACACCCCACAATCTTTCAATTATCTCTAATTGCATCTTAAAGACATATAATAAAAAACTTTTCCAGTTACACTCCTTGTTTAAGCCTTTTGGACATACAGTATTATATTTTAAAATAAACAAAGATTCTTTTTGTCTTACTTCATACTTCAACTCCTCCGGTGTTAAAAAACCTTCCTTACACTGTTCCAATATTGTTGCTTGTAACCCTTGAGGATTCCCCTCATGAAATTTATAAAAGTGTTCTGCCACTGGGTTAACTAACCTACCTTTTTTTTTTATATCCCTCACATGCTCTTTGAGTCTCACTCAAAAATTTCTCTTACTTTCACCTATATAATATTTGTTGCATGGGCACCTCAGCCCATATATTATACCTGCAGTATTGCATCTAAAATTACCATGTTCCTGATATTTTCTACCATTAATTTTAGAAAAAGTTCTAACAATAAATTGGCATACCGCACAATTCCCACATGGAAAAGTACCTTTTTCTGTTATATCCTTTAAGTCCAAATTTTCTGGTCTTCTTAAGAGTACCATGAATAAATCCCTTATACGTCTTCCATTACTATAGGTAAGTTTTAAATTCAAATTTTTTAACACCTGTTCTTTTTTTATCATCTGCCAATAATATTTCACTATACCCTCTAACTTTTCAGAAAAATGTTTATATTTAGATATAAAATAGATATCTTCCTTAACTTTACCATAAGGTTTATTTTTAACATTTCTATTATTATTACCATTCATGATTATTTACCCTCAATTTCTCCAATCCTGTATTTATTTGTTCTACACTATATCCTGTCTTGTAAAACATTTCTGTCACATTTTTTATTTCATTATTCACATCTTCCATATTATTATATAACCTAATAACCCTCATAAATTTGCCATATAGAATTGAGTTAATAGTATGTATAGGATGGCAACTTGTTCCAAATAAAATATGATCCTGAGTTTCAAATTTTCTGTGAAACTTCATTCTTATCCATCCCCCATCCTTACCTTCCAAAAGAACATCCAGAAAGTTGACCTTAGTCCCTTTCTGTAGACCATCAAAACTCAGGTCAAACTTATTCTTTTCCAAATCCTTTATAAATTCTTCCACTTTTTCAAACCCACCTTTACACATAAAAATGACATCATCTATAAAGCTATAATATTTCAGTACATGTCTTCTATAAAAGTTATTATGATATACATATAAATTTTCATAATAACCCATAAAGAGATTAGCATACATGGGGGCGAACGCCACCCGCATTGCTGTTCACTGCATCTGTTTATATAACATTTTTATCAAATTCATACATGTTGTTCTCTAGACAAAATAAAGTAAGTTCTTTAATATACTCCATTCTAGGATTGTTCCCTAGAAAAAATTCCATGGCCTCTAATTCATAACTATGTTTGATATTTGTATAAAGACTCACCATGTCTATTACTATAAAGTACATGTCTTCTTCCCATACTACCCCTTTTAATTTTTCCAAGAAGTCAAATGAGTCTTTTATATAAGATGGTAACTTTACAACCTCATTCACAAAATAGCCATGCAAAAAATACCTAGATTTTTTGTAAAATAATTGCAATCTGAAACTATTGGTCTTCCAGGTGGGGTAGTTATAGTCTTATGAATTTTAGGCAGACAAAAAAACTTTGCCATAGTACATCCTTTTCTACAAAGTTTTCTTTCCTTATCAACAGTTGTAAAATATTTCAACCTAACCCCTTTTGATATAAGTTCATCAAACTCACATAAAGCTTTCTCATATACATCCTTATGTATTTTCTTATATACAATTTCATTACTTAGATGTCAATTACATATATCCCAGTACTGCCTATAATTCATAATAATATGTTAATTAGCTGTCAGCTAGACACAGTCAAGAAGAAGACAAAAGGATCAGTGGACAGGATTCTGTCCATAGTTCAGGAAATTATAATTCCTTCAAAAACTTTGAACTCTCCTGTGACCACAGTGCCCAAAGTGCTGGGTTTGGTGGCTGTCTCTGTTAATGGCAGCAATAATTCTATTTGTTAACCAAGTAGATTCACTGGACACACAGTCCCTTTTCAGGGGTAGCCCGGGAGCAATATCTGCTTTATTGACTTGCTCAAGTCACACAGGAGGCAAATGAGGTCTGAAGGTATTAAACCCTGTTCCATAGGAACTATAGCTCACAACCTTAACCTCTGTATCATCAGCCAGAATTTTTCTATTCTGAGAATACCATATGCCAGACTGAATGTGAGGGTATTACAGTGGATGTTAAAGACCCAGTGGGACCAGGTGACACAGTCAGTGATGCACACAATCAAACTTTCAAAAACTTGCACCAAATATTATCTATGACAGATGAATTGGCACAATATGTCAAACAAGTTCTGTTTGTCTGATCAACCCCCCTAGTGCCAGCACATCAACTTTCTGGAGATGAGAGTGGAACTCCAAGTGTTGCACAGTTTCATGACTCGCTCACCCCCCATTGAGGTATCCATCAACTCAGGCAGCATTACTTCAGTTTGGTACATAAGCAAGGAGGAATCAAATCTTACCCACTTTGCAGAGAAGCCATGAGGGTAATGGCAATGGAACATTACATCACACCACATCCTCACAGCAATGCACATAGCACAGACATGTAGAGAAGGCAGCTGTTGCCCTAAATGAATAGTCTCTCAACAAGGCAGCAGCTTGGAAGATATTTCAGAGGTGAGGAAGACCCTTTTGTGATCTCTTTGCTTCAACTTTAAACACCAAATGCAATAACGTCTTCACCATCATCTCCTGAGAGGAACAGTCCTTAAGTAACACATTCTCCCATGTTTTTTTCTCTAGGTCTATTGCATACATTTCACCCATTTTCTCTCATAGTCAGGTTTCTTCAGAAAGCCAAACTGTACAGAGTGAAAGTCATTCTCATAGCCCCATTCAGACCATGCCCAAGATGATCCCTCCTACTTCATCCTCACCTGAAAGACCTCTCATTCCACATCAGCCATGACTACTCTCATCCATCTGTTTGGCCTCACCCAGACAACTGATCTCTGCACCTGAACACATGATTCAGACAACTGATCCCTGCATCTGATTGCATTATTCAGATATCTGATTCCTGCACCTGAAGGCACGATTTCTCCACTTACAGAGATGGTCAAGGTCCAATCAGTCCTCCTGAGGTGATTATTCTGATAACTGCATCTTAGAAAACATCTTCAAGAAAAACATTATAAGGGAAATGGAAACAAATTTATATTTGAGCTGGTCAGTTAATAGGCCATGTATAAGCTTCTATATCAAAAGGCCTTACCTTTTTGTCAGAGATATTTAAAAAAAGGCTAATTATTCCTTGGTTAAGGCTCATCTGGCAGCCATATTATCCTTTCACCTAGGATTCACGTCATATTCGTTAGCTTCACACAAGGTATGCAAAGCATTACTGAAAGGGATTTTCTACTCAAGACCCCCACTGGTTATCTCTGTTAACCACTGGTTCTCAATTTTGTTCTAGAGAAATTAACTATGCCCCCATTTATTCCAGCAAACACTGCAAAAATAAAGTTTATGTCTTGGAAGGCTGCCCACCTGGTGGCAATTATTTGAGAAAAACAAGTCTTAGAGCTTAATGCTCTATTGTCAAAATTTCCTACACTAATTTTCCATAATTGTGATCAGAAGTCACTTCTCTTTTATGCCTAAAGTGGCTGCTTGAACCAATTTGAATCAGTCCATTCATGTACTGGTGTTCTTTTGCAAATAATCTACCAAAGGTAAATAGGAATCACACTGCTTAGTTATGCTTTGGCAACTCATATTTAACCTGTATCCCACAAAAGATTTCATTAATGACTATCAATCATTTGTTTCTTTTTCTAATGCCAAAAATGGCACAAAGTAACTAAGGTTACCCTTTCCATGTGGATGTCTGATTGTTATCATTTAGTGTTATTCTTACTATGACAACCCTTTGACCCCTAGACTGAAAGCTGTCTCTGTCAGGGCTCAAGCTATGCTCATGGTCTTCCTATGGAATCTGTGGCTAAAAGAGATTATAGCTGCAACCACTTGGTCAACCTTGTATATACTTGCAAAGTATTACAGTTTGTCATAGGCTCCCCAAGGTCTGCTAGGGATTCTGTCCAAAAGTTTTCAGTGCCACAACAGGAAGTTATGTGCTTACATGAACATTGGATTGGTCTGGTTTCTGTACAGCCATTGCAAGAAACCACCTACCAAATCACTGTCCAAATTGTCACTTTTGAAGGGATCTGTAACAGCACCAGAGGCTGGCTTCTCCTTAGTTTCTCTTAATGTAGTCAATTGGTTTCCTACCTTAGACTGTATTCTGACTAATCTTATTCAATGTGGAGTCCTTTCCTCAGGATCAGAGAGTCAAGGAGATGTCAATGCCAAAGAAAAGGCACCAAAGATGACCATTCCAACAGCCTCAAGTGTCCAGATGTAGACTAGACAAATCCAAGATTTTGTAAAGTACATAACTTTTGTTTTCAACTTAACAGACATGCACTACTGAAGTCCTTAATGGCTGTTTGCTATATCAACAAACCTAGGAGGGATAATTTAGGAAAGGGAATGTCATACTGAAACAGGAAATGTTTTTAACTATGATGAAGACAGAACTGGCATGTGGAGAACACTTCTACAAAAAAATACTTTAGCGTGCAATGATAATACACTTGTACAATTAGTATTAACACTGCTGAAGCACACACACCTGCAGGAGCCCAGTAGTGGCTAAAATCAAACCCTGTGGAAGGAGACCTGGCACTGGCTATTAGAGTTGTTCCCACAACCCCACATCTATTACAGTGTTGGAGGATAGCACTCAAACCTCTGTTTCCCCAAGTTACAGCCAGGACTCCATCTCTGTGCCGAGGAACAGGATAAGGCTAAACCAGAATTTTGAGAAAGTTGCATGTGGACCTTTAGACTATCCATCATGAAACCCACCCCCAGGAAATTATCCATGTAGTGTGCTACTTTTCAGGCATGGAAATATCCACCTTCTCTTCCTCCTGTTAAAAAAGTGGAATGGAGTGACAATTCTGATTAAGCCTGCCAGAGCAGAGATAGATTTATTTAACTACTACAGACCCATCAACTTTCTTAGATCCTTGTCAGACATGGAGTTCAAAGCATTGAACCAGACCAGTGTTCAGTATTTATCTGATATTCCAGACCTTGGGTAGTTTTCTGATTCTGTTACCTTTCTTGATCCAAAGTTACCCATCTTAACCTATTTTCTACCCTCATTTGTGTTGTACTATGGGAAAAGTGGCAGAGTTCTCAGACTCTGATGTTAATACATCTGTAAACACAGCCTTAATAAAGCTTAATAAGTAAACTTCTGCATAACTCACTTTAATTCTGACAGTTAGTGCTGCTACTAAATGCACCAGTAGGATGCATGCACACTGGATAGAGTGGATCAAACCATTCTCCTTTAAAGGTGATCTGAGGTATGCTGATTAATGTTAAATAAAGGTTAAACCACTAAATGCAAAACTAGTAAAATAAAGCAAAATAATGAAACGTAGGTAAAAGCCACTCATAAGAGAGCATCAAAAAATAAAACACTGTTGTAAACAAAAGGGTAAACTTACCTGCAGCTTCGTCCCCCACAGCCAAAACAGTTCTTTCTCATTTAGAGCATTCAGATGTTTGTCCATCTCACCACTGAGCTGCAGATTGCCTTTTAAAGGTTTGCCACTAAAGATTAGGAGTCAGGTGTAGCCAAGAATGACACTAAACAGCAAAGACATTTTTGGCTGTGTGAGTTCCTGCCTGTACTGTATTATAAGCTAAGGTACCATAAGGCTGCTAAAAATAGTATATGAGGAAGCTTGAGACTTAACAGACACCTTAACTTCACTGTTGGGTATTCCAGCCACTGCATGATGTAATTTCATTTACAGTCAATGGAAGATACAGCATGTCATCTAAACAGTCAGCAGTGCTAATGCAGATGAAGCAATGGAGAGATAATGAAATCAGCGAGAAAAGGAGAGTAGCATTGCTGAAACTTAATTCATCCTCAAGTCTTGGCAAGTGCCTTCATATGGTGGAACCCTGTTTTAACAAAATCTCACTAAGAAGATACTGATATACAGACTGCATTTTATACAGCATATATCACTGAAAGAGGAAGGTTAAAAATAAAAAAGATAGGATCATAGGATCTTGGGATCATAGGATCATAGGAGGTTACTAGGCTATTGGCCCTGAGGCCCTTATAAGCCTAGCCAAGAGTTTAGCATGTTTAGACAAGTCAGCACCCAAAGCCCCTGTCCAGCAGGGACACTGGTTGAATCCCAGGGGTGTATTTTCTGTTTCCCATCCAGTCATCCAGGTTGCGCTTAAAAAGGGATAATGAGGTACTCTGCTTGATGTGGAGAGGTAGTCTATTCCACAGATGAGGGAGTCTCTGGGACACAAATCTGTCCTGCCAACAAGTCCTAGTGATATCACAGACCAGGTTGATATTGCATGCATGGGTTCCTTGAGTGGAGCTTGACTTGTGGATTTGCAGCAGTCAAATCAAGACAGGGTCTGAGATTGCTTTGTATGCCAGACAGCGGTCACTTCTGAGGAGTCTGTATGAAACTGAGTAGAGGGACAGGGCTTGTAGCCTATCTGTGTAGGGTAGGTGTTTGAGGCCCTGGATTTTTTTGGTGAGGAACCTCTGTGGCCTCTCCAGCTGCTGCATGTGCTTTGCGAGGTACATGCTGAAGGGGGCATTGTACTCAATAATTGGCCTTATAAGGGAAGAATACAGGGATGTTATAACCTCTTTGTCCCTGGATGAGATACCCTTACTTATGAGGTGGGTCATGTAGAAACTTTCCGTACAACAGAAGCAACATGGTGGTCAAAGGTCAGGTTGCTATCAACCTGGGTGCACAAATCCCTCACTACTGATTGTGTACCTAGGACATTGTTATTAATGTGATAATATGTGGGGATGTTACTCTCCCCAAAGGGGATGATGATACATTTTTTGGCATTCAGCTTGAAGCCATGTTTCTGGCACCAGTCATTTGTTTGGGTGAGACTCTCTTGGAGGATGCCCACATCACTTGGGGAATTGATAACAGCACCTAGCTTGCAGTCATCTGCAGATCTGGTCATCCATAGCCCAATGGTTTTGGCCTGCACCTCAGAGAAGTATATCCCGAATAAAAGAGGCCCCAAAACAGATCCCTGGGGTACGCCACTCATTACGGGTCTACTGCTTGAGATGGCTTCCCCTATTTTGATTAGGTGGGTTCTATCAGTGAGCCAGTTTGCTACCCATCTGGTAACATATGGATTGATGCTTAGTTGAGAGAGTTTATCTACTATGCCCGAGTAGGGAATAGTGTCAAAGGCTTTGGCCAGGTCAAGGCAGGCAGTGTGCATGGTCTTCCCCTTGTCCATGGCTTTGGTGACTATCTCAAAGAAGTCGACCAGATTTAACAGACATGACCTCCCCTTGACAAAGCCAAACTGTGTGGGCCGAGTATTTGGAGGATTCCTATGTCCCTGTTAATGAGGTTCATGATAATCCATTCCATGGTCTTGCAGATCAGGCTAGTTAGGCTGATGGGTTTATAATTTCCTGGATCAGTGGAAGCTCCACTTTTATGTACAATCCTGGGTGGACAAATCCCAGGATAAAAAATACTCAACATGGTGTGCACCCTCATACCATGACCGAAGAAGTAGCAGTGCAGAATCCTCAAGACATGGAAACATTCCTACAACAGGCTCAGGCCAGGTTCAGGGGGGGTGCCCCCCCCACTGAAGAAGGAAGTAGTAGTCCACAAAAATCACAAAAACTGACATAACCCCTCCAACTATAAATAGAGGCCAAGAACACAGCCTCAGTGGGCCCTGATAATATCCTGGGACAACTACTGAATAGTCTAAAATATGACCTATCAGGGCCAGTGAATTTAGTGTTTAACTATAGCCTTAAAACAGGCTTCATGCCACAAGAATGGATAAATGTTAATAGTCATCCCTCTTCATAAGAGGCTGTCAACAAATCCCAAAACTTGCAGACCCTTTAGTCTGACTAATGCTAAATGCAAAGCCATGGAAAGAATCATCATGAAACTGATCAACAAAGACATAGGAGACCTTCAGACACTGGACCTATCCCAGTTCGGTTTTGTCAAAAGATAGTCATGCATACAAAACCAGGTGGACTTCTTTGAGAAGGTCACCAAGGCAATGGATGAGGGTAAAAAAGTGCATACTGGCTACCTTGACCTAGCTAAGGTATTTGATACAATACCTCACTTGGGCATTGTTAACAAACATATGGAATAAGTCATAAACTGTCTTATCCCAAGCTGGATAGGCAGTTGGTTCACAGATAGGACCCAGGAAGTTAGGACTAATGAGACCACTTCCTCAAACAGACCAGTCACCAGTTGAGTCCCTTAATGCTCTGTGTTGAGCCTGCTCCTTTTTTGCATCTACTTCACAAAAGTCAAGGCCAATGTTAAAGCCAAGGCCTCTGGCTGACCAAGTTTGATGATGATTGCAAACTGAGAGCAGTCATATAATCACCCCAAGACACTAACATCTTCCAAGAGGGTCTAATACAGACACATTTTTGATGCCAAAGCCATGGCTTTAAACTCAATGCCAAAAAGTGTATCATAGTAGTTTTTGGGAAGTCGACCACCCTTGGAACCTATATCATCAATAAAAGGGTCTATGTTAGATATTCGAACGCTTAAATGTTTGAATCTCTAAAGGTCGACCTTTAGAGATCGAACATTTAAATGTTTGAATATCAATAAAAATAAACTTAAAAAAAAAAAAGAAAAGTATTTAGGCAGGGGGGCAAGTCCCCCTGCAGCCCCCCATGTGGGAGGCTGTGCCCCCCACACCCCCTGCTACTTAAATATACCAACTCCGAGATCGCACTTCAGTGCACTACAGTGCAGGAATGGAAAATTTCCCATTCCCTACACTGTAGCGCAATCTCGAAGTTGGTATATTTAAGTGGTGGGGGGTGTGGGGAGTGCAGGGGGGGGCTTGCCTCCCTGCCTACACCCTTTAGGTTTTTTTTTTTCACTTTTTTTTATTAATTACTATTAAAATTCGAACATTTAAATGTTAGATCTCTAATAGTCGACCTTTAGAGATTCAAACATTTAAGCGTTCAAATATCTAACATAGACCCTCAATAAAACATCCCTAAGAGTTAACCCACCAGTCAGGGATCTGGAAACAATTGTAGACAGTAATCTGTCCTTCAACAAACATGTATCCAAGGTAGTAAGTAAATAAATTCTTCTATGTTGTTCAACTTATAAGTAAGTGCATGGCATCTAAGTCCTGGGAAGTCATTGTAACCATTATACTCAGTCCTCATTACATCCATCGAGTATAATACAATTTTTGGTAAGCACCTGACCAGACACATGCAACAACTGGAACATTCACAAAGGTTCCTTGCAAAAAGAATACAGAGCATAAGCACAATGTCCAATATGTGTCACCTCAAAGCGCCATCTATGTATGGGTTTATCTCAGTTGACTGAGGTTTTTGAAACTCGAACTTCATATGGTTGAGACCATCCCTGGCATTCAATAAAGTGAAAACTCTGTGCAAGAACAGTGTAGCTGTTCCTGCATGGAATATGGACACAGAGCGATCGAGTAAACTACTGTTCTAACATGCACGAGCCTGCCTACACTATTCCTGCATGGACACCACTGCATAATGCTAATTACTTCATTTGCTGGTGAAAACCATGCAAATGAGGTGAATTAGTGATTCAGCAAGCAGGCAGGCAACCATGCAAGAATAGTGTTAGTTGCAGAAATGTATTCTGCTACTAGCGGAATACATTTCTGCAAAAATTAAAATGGAGACGTGACAGCTCAAATAAAAGCATGTCTTATAATCTTTAGGCATGCCAATGGCCAAATATATAGATATTGGCATAGAAAAGTAATTCATTTTTCTAAAAATAAAGTTTTTTTTTTTTTGTCCGATCTCAGCCGTTTAAGCATAGGGCAGCAGCATGCAAATGGGATCATGCCAAAAATAAAAAACTGTGAAAACACAATTGTAAGGGAAGTTTGCATTTTGCCATTATAGTCTATGGCATGCAGAATCAAAACAATACCAGGGAACAATGGTTGCTAAGGAGAAAGGATCTGGGGTAGTGCAGTAACTACGGATTAAGGCAGTGGGGTATGCAAATGAGGGGAAATGTACTGAATCACAAAAATATTCTAAGTGCCAAACTGCACCTAACCATGTAGATGCTATAACATGATCATGAAGGGAGGAGGAGCAGCAGACATGAAAAGGGTGTGTGTCATGCTTGGTGTAAGCACATTGGAGCTCCATGGCTTTTGCATGGTGTGCACTGGGTCTAAAACCAAAAAAAAAAAATCCAGAAATAGCAGGACTGTTTACATTTGGGCACCGGGTTTGCGCGACGCACATCGGGGCTTAAATGAGGAGGAAATGGGAAGGTAAAAAAGGTAAAAAAAAAGAGAAATAGTAGAATAATTGCAATCATGTACAAATTACACAGCAAGCAAGTGGAATGCATCTTAGTCAGCCAATCACACACATCACATCTGCAGCACAATAGTGCAAACTATGGAAACACCTTACAGTCTGTATTTTCCCACAAACTCTGCACCACTGGTGTACACATGTGGGGGAATGTTAACTGGAAAAATGTTAGGGGCTGCCATTGCTTTGATCCATCAGTATGTGCTAGAGGCTGAGGGTCATGAGGAGGATAATGCTGGCAACCACCACAGACAGAAGAGGAGAAGAGTTTTCAGACCCAGGGTAACTTACCAGGGGCTACATGATCTGGAGATAATAGAGCACTACAGGGTGGAGAGAGACATACTGCAGCAAATCATCGAGCTGTGCTGACCTCAACTCAGATCCAGAACCAAGAGAGGGGAACCCATCCAAGTGGATACCAAGGTATGTGTAGCCTTAAGAATGCTAGCTACAGGTACTTTCCAAAGACCTACTGGGGACATCATTGGGGTCTCACAGGCATCTGCATCCAGGGTACTCCACCAGTTCCTGGATGCTGTGCTACCACATGCCAGTGATCATATTTACTTCCCCAACACCCGTGAGGAGAGGACCAGGAATGTGCATCTCTTCCACCATGTAGCAGAATGCCCGGAGGTACTGGGTGCAATAGACTGCACACACATCCACCTTGGTGAATAGGATAGGGTCTTCATAAACCGCAAGGGCTTCCCCTCCATCAACTGCCAGGTCATGTGCAATGCCCAGGGCATTATCATGAATATGTGTGCTGGGAGTCCTGAAAGCTATCACGACTCCCACATCTGACATTCCTCACAGCTATACCAGGCATTTACCAGTGGGGGCATCCCATATGGCCATCTGGTGGGGGATGCTGGCTATGTACTGGAGCTGTGGATGATGACACCCCTCAGAAATGCACACACACCCACACAAGAATGCCATAATGAGGTACATGCACAAACCAGGATGATTATAGAGAGTGTGTTTGGAATGTTCAAGTCACGGTTCCACTGCCTTGACATATCTGGTGGAGCCTTGCAGTACTCTTCAGCCACATGTGCACACATGCTCATAGTATGTGCCACACTGCACAATATGATCCTGTGCAAACAGCTGCAGCAGGAACAGCATGGGGAAGGGCCACACAGCCCACCACCATTGCCGAGGTCCCCACAGGCACAGAGGGACTCAGAAAAGGAGGCCCCTGAGCCTGCTCTTGTAGGAAGAAGAGGTGTGCCCAGTATGCTCAGTCCTTGGGAAAGAATCAATGGATAGCACACACACTGACACTGGAGGGACTCCATTGACTGACAACTGTCTCTGACTCACACACACAGTAAAATGGATGACATATACATCACATTACCAGTAAATTACCATGTATAGGCAGTGTACTGTGTGTATCTAACATAGGTGGCCCTCAAGCACCGTCCTCGCAACTGCCTCAGGCACAAGGTAAGTTAGTCTTCTTAACAATAAATGGCTGGATTAGTATGTTTTAGTAGCATATCTATGGTAATGCTGCATGCATGCAAGGGCATGGAGTGGCCTACAGGGAAAGCAGCAGACAACTGACAGCTTTGTGGGACACCAGGAAATGTCTGCCCAATACTGGCCTCCCCACACTATGCAGTAGTACCCAAGGTGGAAAATCCCATTGCAGTATATGTGTGGGGACAACTAACTGGGGGGGTGATAGGTCACAGGCATGGATGTCAGTGTGGGGGTCCCATACCCACCCCATAGACCCACACAGCAAATCATCTGTAAAAAAACAGAGAGAAATGACTGTCAAAGGCCCACAAATGGCAGCAATGTTGAATTACCCCCCTACAGACTCACACAGTGATAGCAAAGGAAGTCTGGTAGCTGAAGTAAGGCTGTGAAGGGTAAGAAGTCTGAAACTCAAGTGTATGCCATTACAATCTTACCTGTGGTCTTTACTGATATGCCTCTAGTCCCCAATACAGGGCACAATAGTATGGTAAAAATAGTGTGGTAAATGGAACCAAAATGTAAAGCAAATATCAGCACAGTCTGTGCAAATGTGTACAGTTGACAGGTATGTCCCCCCATATACCCACAGAAATGCAGTAACATGTATGTTTGCAGGGAAATAGCAGAATAGTACACATTGGCAGGGCTGTCCCAATACACATGAAAACATGTTGCATGTCCACAATATGCAGGGGCCAATGAGCTATGTGTATGTGTGGTTAATACTGTCAGGATATGGTCATCATGTTCTCCTGGCAGTTGTCTTGTAGTGCCCTAGGTACAGCGCTGTCTTTGACAGGGCCATGTGCAGATAACTGCAGTGCCAACTATTATGCATGTCAGTGACACCTACTGTTCTGCCACTGACATACCTGGAAGTCACAGTGCTATGTGGAATATACTACACATATAATGGACTTCTTGAAGGCTGTGTAGCTGAGGTGCTAAGGCTTTTGTGAATATAGTGCTTTTTGGTACTGTTGTCAGTGGTTATTTTCAATATTTTTTTTATGTTTGCTTTTACACATAATGGACATGCCTACACAGTAGAATGTACTTTGTGCCCATGCCCATAACTGCCAACCTCTGACAGCAAGATGTCTGGACAAGGACAGAAATAAAATTGGAACAAAGGCACAATGATAGGCATGTGTTGTAAACATTGCCCCTACCTACTGAGAAAGCTGGTAGGGTAAGGGTTTTGCAGTAGTGGGAATTGTCTGAAGGTTAGGTAGTCTGAAACAGTAATGTCTGTCATTATTTTGTAACATCACTCTTCAATTATATGTAACTAACTTGCCATAAAAACACAAGTTTACATAGTGTGGGGAGGCCAGTATTGGGCAGACATTTCCTGGTGTCCCACAAAGCTGTCAGTTGTCTGCTGCTTTCCCTGTAGGCCACTCCATTCCCTTGCATGCATGCAGCATTACCATAGATATGCTACTAAAACATACTAATCCAGCCATTTATTGTTAAACAGGATGAAACCTCTAGCCAAACATCTGGACAATCTGCCAAAAAATGTACAGGTGAGAGTTATGGCCACACAAGCATATGACATCTCAGGTTAGAAAGATGCCACATAAGCAGGAGATCCTCAGCCAGTATGTCACCAAGTTGCTGGACTGTTTACAAAGCACGTCATCATTCAACTGGCTGTAGCCACACCTCACAACTGTCCTTGTTGAGCAAGAATGTGCATAGCTGCCCCATAATATTGGTCTATGCATTAGACAAATAGTATTCCTCTTGTAAAGCACTGTGATGATCTGAGGATGTCTGCCACTAGGTAATGACACAATACATTGCAGTGTCAGACTACAGATGTGTCAGAAAATGTCTGCTAAGCAAACCTAGTACCCTGAGGAAAGTCCTGTGTACTCCTGAGATGTATGGCTGTAGCAAACAAAACTTTGGACTGGACTACACTTATCTCTGGAATGGAGTCCCATTCTAATGGGGCATGCTCCTACACTTAGAGAATCACAGGACGTGTTGGAACCCACATCGGACTATGTGACTGTATTGTGTATATATGTCTGTGCATACAGACAGCTCTGTACACCTTAACTGCCCCCCCCCCACACACACACACCAGACAGGATTACCCTGAAATAGCTGTAGGTGGCCCATATGTGATGTATTTGCATCTGCTGCTTGTGATACAAAGACATATAGATGGGCAACAGATAACATATGTCAAGCATACACACAGATGTGGGGAAGTGAGAGACAGACAGTGATAGAGAGACAGAGAGACACAGGGGACACAGACAGAGTGAGTCACACACATGGATATCCTGAATGGCATACAGTGATGTCCTGCTGTGGACAGTGGCATACCAGTTATAAACAGTTGCACGTGCCAGCATAAAAGGTGAGCCCCATTTTGTAATAGTACTGAGGTTGGGTTTACAATATCACATCATCTGCGTGCATGTGTTTATGTGTGTGTGTGTGTGTGTGTGTCCGTAGGTCTAAGTATTAGGAGACTGTTCCCACTCAGTACACTTCAGCTTGCTCTACTTCACCAGATCTGTTGCTGTCATTCGCCTTAGAAGTACCATTGGACACCTATCACCCCTGTAAGCTCTGTAGCACATGTGATAACTATGTAACACTATAGTACAAATAACTAGATAAGTAGGGGTTCTAATCTCAGTACTGGCAACTGTGTGTGACAGTTGTGTCTGCGAGAGTGAGGGAGTGTGTGCTTGTAGGTGAAACAGTTTTTTAGGCCATTCCCACCCACAACACTTCCCAGTCCCACCTTTATCAGTCCTGCTGATGTCATTCCCCTTGTCAGCACCCTTGGACAGTTGTCATCTCAGTAAGCCCTGTAACACATGCGATAAGTGCATAATACTATAGTACAAATAACTAGATAGGCAGGGGGTCTACTCTCAGATCCGACAAATGTGTGTGTGTGTGTGTGTGTGTGTGTGTGTGTGTGTGTGTGTGTGTGTGTGTGTGTGTGTAAGTGTGTATGTTTGTAGGAAAAAGTATTTTGATAAGTTTCCCACCCAGTGCCCTACTTTGGTAGTCCTGCTGATGTCATTCCCCTTATCAGCACCTTCGGCCAGTTGTTAGCTCAGTAAGCTCTGTAGCACATGTGATAACTGCATAACACTATAGTATAAAATACTAGATAGGCAGGGTTTCTAAACTCAATACTGGCAACTGTGTGTGCGTGTGTGCTTGGGTTGAGAATCATATCATGTGTAGGTTATACCATTTTGAGTTGTGTACCATCCTGTACTCTTCACATCACCCTACTTTACAATGCCTGCTGATGTCATTCAGCTTAGAAGTACCTTTGGACAAGGTGAAATCATATAATCTCCATAATGTGTCTGATAACTATGTAACACTATAGTAGAAATAACTAGATAGGTAGGGGTTCTAATCTCAATACTGGCAACTGTGTGTGTTTGGGTGAGAATCGTATCCTGTGTGGGTTATACCATTTTGATGTGTGTACCATCCATCCCTGTTTACCACCTCCTGATGGCATTACTTTTTACAGCATATTAATGGCATCTGCCTCACATGCAGCATGTTAAACCATTGTATAGGCCATACCAGTCATCTGTACAGATGTCTACATAATATCCAGATGTTTGCAACTTATGTGTGATCTGTGTCCCCTGACAATGGCCATGTATGTGATATTGTTGCTAAATCGGTCACAGCAACTGTAGTGACACACATGCCAGCATCAGATATCATACCTGACTAACACATCATGCTGATATAACATTTGTTACCCTCTCACTTGTTCAGGCTTGTAGGAGCAATAGATGACTCCACTTGCTACTTCTGGTGGGTTATCTCACCATTCATGAAGGCATTCACAGCATTACTTGTTGTAAGAGATAGTGGGTTATGTCCCACGCATATAATCTATGTGGGACATGCCATGAGTATGTAGCACTATAGTACATTAAAGTGGATATGTAGGTTTACTAATCTGTCTATTGCCAATTATGTTTGTGTTACTGTATGCGCATCCCCTGTGTCAGTCTTTACTGTGTGTATGCAAAGGATATACCATTTTGTCTCCCTATTCCACCCTGTGAACTCAGGTATACATACCACAAACCTGTCATACACAGTACCCTGCATGCCCTCACCAACTGGATCAGGGTTGAGTGTATGGGAAAGAAATGGCAGGGGCAAAAGGTGCTGACAAGTGAATCTGTTGTGGTTAATCTAATGGCTAAGCTTGTGAGGGACCTACTGACAGTACTCCAGTAACCTGTTCTGTATGTATGAGCCTGTGGTACTACACAATACTGAGGTGACATGTCTGAAGGCTACCTGTCTGTGACAAGGGGTGTATGTATGCAAGGTCACACTGTCTGACAGTGTCCATCACACACTGCTGCATGCATACACACCTGGTAAACATACATATAAAGCTGTACCTTGGCTATGAAATGGTCGGTGTATTTCCACCCTGCCATACTCCATGTTGGTAATGTTTGCAGGGCCACAACCTGCAGACACATAGACACCTGGAACACAAACAGAATACAGCATATCAGACTGCATTCAGTCAGTGCTACTAACAGCAAAAATGCATCATGGTCAATAAGGTACATACACCTTTATGTGTACCCATAACAAATGCAAACAGACAGCACCTTAAAGTATTACATAGCTACACTGTACTCTATTCACCCTGTGCATCAGACCCATATTAGCATGTCCCTGCATCAATGGTATGGATGACAGGGATGTGGCACAGGTATCTTCATATACACAGGATGTGGTGTCAGTTTGCCAGAGGCATAGACTGGATCATGCAGTTGATACCATGTGTGTGTTTGGAGGGGTATCCTATAGATGGGCTGTGCAGAGGTGCTGTGTGTATCTGGAGGTGACCTGCTTGTAATACAGATGGTGTTTGTTCTGGTTTTTGCTTTCTGGAGTCGATTTGCTGGTCTACTTTGTTCCTGGTTTGGTTTTTTCTTTAGTATGTCTTCATGAAATATCAGAAAAGGAGGACAAGCCATAAGGGCTTGCAACTAAGATATACATAGGCATTGATATAACAGCAATGAGTACATTTATATAGCAAGACAAGTATGATCACTGGCATGTCATTAATATCACAGGATTAAGTAACAGTATAAGTTGACATACATAGTATCATAGGCATTGATTACATAGAATTGAGAGCTATTTTTCCCCATACTTTTTTTACATAGTTTGTATTTTTGGGTAGTTAGATGATGGTGATGGTAGCTTATTTTCAGGGACGGCTCATGCTATAGGACTGCAGGACTACAGCCCCCCCACCTAGAAATGAAGAAGAAAAGGGAAATAGAAAAGAAGAAGAAAATGAATGAGTCTGGAACTCCATGCATGCATGTTTATGCTGTGCTTGGAGTTCCAGGCACTCTCTCAGAACTCCAGACTGCTCTGCCAGGCAGTCTGGATAAGGGAAAATGGCATCCCTGCCTTGCAGCCCAGAAGTCTGTGCAGTGATGACAACCACGGAAAAGAATGACTCTGGACTGCATTGTCAGCAGGCTGGGGCTTCCAGCCTACTCTCGCAGGAAAACCAGCATCATCAGCAGGCTGTGAAACCTACCAGGAGGACCGGAACCCAGCCTTTGGCTTGCGTGGGCTGAGGAGAAGACCAAGAGTGGATTTACTGATGGGAACAGAGACTGCTTTCAGGTCAGGTTGAAGAAGTGTGTGGATGGGAACGGAGACGGCTTTCAGGTCAGGTCGAAGAAGTGTGTGGACGGGAACTGCTTTCAGGTCAACAAGGAGATGTGTGTGTGTGTGTGTGTGTGTGTGTGTGTGTGTGTGTGTGTGTGTGTGTGTGTGTGTGTGTGTGTGTATGTATGCACACAGTCACACCATGTGGCTGCCTCACAGAGGGGTATGTTGAACAGCTTTGGACCATACATGGCAGGGTGTCCAATTCACTGTCTCCAGCCATGGCCATGGGAACTGGTCCTGCCAGGGGTCTCACTGGCACCACCAGACCCCACATCCAGATGCAGTACTGCTTCCTGATGGTGTCTGCTGGATCTGTGTCCCTGAAGAGATCGGCCAGCAACACGTGCCCATGGCCTGCTCTGTTGTGATGTGGACAGCAACCCCCCTTCGGTAGTTCTGGTGTCATTGCCACTACAGGAGTGTGAAGGTGCACAGCCCCATAGACTGTCAACTGATGTTGGTGCTGACCTACGTCCAGGTGGGTGACACCCATCTCCCACTACACGCTCTAGCACAGACATGATATGGTCAAATATTGCCAAGGTCTCACCCCACCATCTATTCATGACCTCAGTATTTTGGAGTGTGACCTCAACAAGTTCATGCATGTTGCCATGTAAATCAGGAAGAGTTGCACCAAACACCCTGAGCATTTGTCTAGTGTTGCATTCACTACATACCTGTGCATCCATAACAGCCCAAAACATGCATCTGGTGACACCTGCTATGGCACTTGCGATAGCAGCTTGATGAGCAGCACTCCTCCTGTGAGCACCCAGGTCCATCTGCCTGTGTGGGACCTCCCCTGCACTCTGGCTATGGCCAGTGTCTACACTCACTTCTGCCATAGTAACTGCACTAGTCTGTTCCATGCCACCACCTGCCAACTGTCCATCATCTGTGGCTGCTAGGGATGGGACATGTGTGGGCATTGTCACTGTGTGCGGGGACATTGTGGATGATTGTGGGATGCCAACCAATGGCACAGATTCAGCCCCTGACAACCCCACCTGTGCCTGACTATAACCATCATCATTGTCAGAGTCTGCAGAGACACTGACATCAGATTCTAAGCGGGAGGGAGCATGACCACCATAACCACCTGTGGGGGGAAGACAACATATGTAAATTAAAACCTGCACTTTAACGTATGCTGCCACACACACACACACACACACACACACACACACACACACACACACACACACACACACACACACACTCACACACACACATATACGCACACACATACAGGTGAGGTGGCAGACAGACATTACACAGACCTCACAATAGCCAACTGGTGACATTCACAACACAGTTAGACCACTACATACACAACCTGGACAGGACCTCAACATCATGCAGTGCAGCCCTTTCCACTTAATGTTACTATGTATATACATCTCTGTGATATGTGAGTAGTGTTAGTAGGTGATGGGCCTTCAAGTAGCACAGATTGCACCCATGTACACATAATTGCTGTTCACCTGTATAGCACAGTGGCAACTCCTACAGTACATACCTCTCAACTGTGCAGAGTGTCGCTGAATGTCTGTATGTGTGGCTCATATTTCTGGTCTGTTCGTCATAAATCCTGTATTTGTCTGACACATTACTGGGATTATATGACGACTGGTCTCACTAATTAATGACACATTTTGAGTTTGACACTTCAAAACATGCAGTACATGTATGTTACAACAGAACCAGTTACACTAACAACCTACTAAGCTTACAGTGGATATTATAAGTGTAGACACCCCTGTCAACAAGCCAGGTTTGTCTGATATATAACATGAGACCACAGAAATCATGATATAACATTTTCCACCTTTAATATGTCCTATAACCTGTGCAACCCAATTGAAAAACAAACATATCGTTTATGGGTAACATGTAGAAGTTGAAATCTGTACAATAGGCTAGTTGCATGACTGTGCACACCCTTAAACTAATACTTTGTTAAAGCAGCTTTTAATTTCATAACAGCAGTCAGTCCTCTTGGGAAGATGTGTATCAGCAGGGCACATCTCAATTTAACAATATTTGTACACTCTCCCTTGCAGAAGCCCTCCAACTCTTGTCAGATTGCGAGGGCATCTCTTTTGCACAGGCCTCTTCAGGACACCACACAGATTTTCTATTGGATGTAGGTGTGGACTGTGGCTGGGCCATTCCAAAACATTAATTGTCTTCTGGTGAAGACATTCTTTTTTGGATTTTGATGTATGTTATGGGTCATTGTCATGTGGAAAGGTGTAATGCCTCTCCACCCACAGCTTTCTAGCAGACACGTGACTGACCACCATTACAGGGTGGGTTGGGTTGTTGCCTCTGAGATTGCAGACATATGTAAAGATGCCCTTGTGATTGCCCTTGGTGGATGTGCCCAATTTGTACTCATAATTAGCCTTACAGTAATCCACTTGTGACCTATATGTGCATTCAGACAAAGGTTGACTTGCTGCCAAGTTGCTGCCTGCTCCTACTTTACCCTGTACAGCCAATATAGTGAACAATTATGTGGTTTGTGTATTGCTGATGTCCAGCAAAGGGGATTACTCTACCTTGGTGGAGACAGGTTTTATAGGTAAGGTATTGCTGAGTCCATACAGCTATGTAGGTGGTCATATAGCTGTTTGTAGTAGGCATGGACACAAGGTCATAACACAGTTGGACACCTCTCCAGTTTCAACCTGATAATCATGCTTATTCTAGTACCCATGTCTGTGTCAGGGCAATGCACCAACCAGTAGCTGTAGAAATCTAACTCTGCTGGATGTACAGAAACTAAGATTACAGCTTATTTACCTGGTGTTTTGCATGCCATGGCTGTTGTTATGAGGCAGCCAGGTACACCTGCTCATGCATACATGTGCACAGGTAATACCTGATATACATTTCTGTTCTATGTCAGTATAGCACACTGTATTTACACTCTTGCTTTTCAGTCATTCCTGTCAACCTGTTAGAGCAGGACATCTGGAGGATGCCACACATACATGATAGAGATGGTGCAGAATTAGTGACACTTTCTTAATATCGCTGTAACACACTTTAGTCATTTGATAGCATAGTAGCCTTTGCATTCACAGACATAAACTGGAGGATGTCTGACACTCATATTGCAGGAAGAGAGGAGGAAGGCTAGGGGTGTGGTAGTGAGGGTAGGGACTTTTAATGTTAGTGGTGTGACTAGTATGGGGACAAAGCTAGCTGATATGATGGACAGAAGAAAGGATGATATATTGTGTGTGCAAGAGACCAGAAGGAAGGGGGTAAGGTTAGGTGTATCAGAGTCAGTCCAAATTGTTCTGTCATGGTGTGGCTGGGAGGAGAAATAGTGTATGGGTTATCCAGAAAGAACAGAATGCCAAGAGTGTTTTTGGAGGTGAAGAGAGTGTAAGATAGAGTGATGTTTATGAAGCTAGAAATTGATGGTGTAATGATGAATGTTGTTAGTGCATATGCTGCGCAAGTTGGGTGTGCAATGGATGAGACAGAAAAACTTTGGAGTTGGATGAAGTAGTGATGATTCCAAGGGTGAGAGGGTGGTGATTGGTGCAGATTTCAATGGGCATGTTGGTGAAGAGAACAGGGGGCTTGCAGAAATGATGGGTAGGTATGGTGTTAAGCAAAGGAATGTAGAGATGGTAGTGGATTTTGCAAAAAGAATGGACATGGCTCTGGTGAATATGTATTTTAACAAGACAGAGGAGCATAAGGTGACATACAAGAGTGGAGGACGATGCACACAGGTGGATTTTATCCTATGCAGGAGAGACAGTTTGAAGGAGATTGGAGACTGTAAAGTGGTGACAGGGGAAAGTGTAGTTAGGCAGCATAGAATGTTGGCCTGTGGGATGACGTTGGTGATCAAGAAGAGCAGGAGGAGTGTGAGGGCAGCACCAAGGCTCAAATGGTGGAAACTGAAAAAGAGTGATTGTGAGGTTGAGTTCAGGGAAGAGTTAGGACAGGCAGTGGGTGGCAATGAAGAGTTACCGAATATCTGGGTAACTACAGCAGAGCTAGTAAGGGAGATGGCTAGAAAGGTGCTTGGTGTGACATCTAGACAGAGGAAGAAGGACAAGGAAACCTGGTGGTGGAATGAGGAAGTAGAGGAGAGTATACAGAGAAAGAGATTGGCAAAGAAAAAGTGGGATTGTCAGAGAGAGGAAGAAAGTAGACAGGAGTATAAGGAGATGAGGTACACAGCAAAGAGAGAGGTGGCAAAGGCTAAGGGTGAGGTGTATGAAGGGTTATATGAAAGGTTGGACACTAAGGATGGAGAAAAGGACCTGTACCAATTGACTAGACAAAGGGACTGAGCTAGGAAGGATGTGCAGGAGATAATGGTGATAAAGGATAACGAGGGAAACGTACTCACAATCAAGGAAAGTGTCTTGAGCAGATGGAAAGAGTACTTCTAGGGACTGATGAATGAAGAGAATGAGAGAGAGAGAAGGCTGTATGATGTGGGTATGGTGAATCAGGAAGTGCAATGGATTAGCAAGGAGGAAGTAAGGATAGCTATGAAGAGGATTAAGAATGGAAAGGCTGTTGGTCCAGATGACATACCTGTGGAAGCATAGAGGTGTTTAGTAGAAATGGCAGTGGAGTTTTTAACCAGATTGTTTAACGAAATCTTGGAAAGTGAGAGGATGCATGAGGAGTGGAGAAAAAGAGTGTGGGTTCTGAATATAAGGATAAGTGTGAATGCAGAGCTGCAGTAACTACAGATGGATATCACTGATCAGTCACAGCATGAAGTTATGGGAATGAGTAGTGGAAGCTAGGTTAAAAAGGGAGGTGATGATTAGTGATCAGCAGTATGGTTTCATGCCAGGAATGAACACTACAGATGTGATGTTTGCTCTGAGAGTGTTGATGGAGAAGTACAGAGAAGGTCAGAAGGAGTTGCATTGTGTCTTTCTGGATTTAGAGAAAGCATATGACAGGATGCCTAGAGAGGAGTTGTGGTATTGTATGAGGAAGTCAGGAGTGGTGTAGGAATCTGTAAGAGTGCCAAAGGATATGTACAATGGTAGTGGGAAAGCGGTGAGTTCTGTGGTGGGAGTGGCAGATTCATTTAAGGTGGAGGTGGGATTACTTCAGGGATAAGCCCTGAGCCCTTTCTTATTTTCAGTGTCAATGGACAGGTTGACAGACAAGATCAGACAGGAGTCCCTGTTGACTGTGATGTTTGCAGATGACATTGTGATCTGTAGTGAGAGTAGGGAACAGGTTGAGGAGACCCTTTAGAGGTGGAGCTATGCTCTAGAGAAGGGAGGATTTAAGGTCAGCAGAACTAAGACAGAATATATGTGTGTGAATTGGAGGGAGGACAGAGGAATGGTGAGGATGCAGGGAGTAGAGTTTGCAAAGGTGGATGGGATCAACAGTTCAGAGTAATGACAAGTGTGGTGGAGAGGTGAAGACAAGAGTACAGTGAGGATGTGGAGGGTGGAGAAGAGTGTCAGTGTGATTTGTGACAGACGAGTACCATTAAGAGTGAAAGGGAAGGTCAAAAAGAGGGTAGTGAGACCAGCTATGTTATATGGGTTGGAGACAGTGGCATTGACAAAAAGGCAGGTGTCACAGCTGGATGTGGCAGAGTTAAAGATGTTAAGATTTGCACTGGGTGTGATGAGGGTGGACAGGATTAGGAATATATATATATATATATATATATATATATATATATATATATATATATATATATATATATATATATATATATATATATATATATGTATATTAGAGAGTCAGCCTAGGTTGGACGGTTTGGAGACAAAGCCAGAGAGTAGTGGGATTATGTTGGTTTGGACATGTGGTGAGGAGGGATGCCGAGTATATTGGGAAAAGGATGATAAGGATGAAGCTGCATGGTAAGAGGAAAATAGAATGGCCTAAGATAAGGTTTCTGGATGTGGTGAGAGAGGACATGCAGGTGGTTGGTGTGATAGAGCAAGATGTAGAGGACAGGAAGAAATGGAGACAGATGATCCATTGTGGCGACCCCTAATGGGAACAGCCAAAGAAAGAGGAGATGTTGTAATGTCAGTCTTCAAAGGTTTCCAATGATTTTGCAGACATAACACAACTCTATGAGTAAATGACTACAAATATGAGGCACACATATGGTCAGTGTGCATAACCCTGGACAGTTGAATCATATGAGCTCAGTGTATCATATGCTCACATTTCTGAGACAAACATGTATATCATAGTTGTATTCATGATTAACATATGGATATCTACGACATCCCAGTAGCTGGTCTAGCAGTGTCACAGTCAGTATTGTTCAACACACACTCCAGTAGTAGTCATATGTGAGACATGCTTTCCTGGGGTGACTCAGGGGCCTGAACTGTGATGTATGTCACTGCAGACAGACCCAGATGCTATGGCCATAAGCTCTGATCAGCAATATATCAGTACAGCAAGTCTTGTTGAGACATATTTGTTGAACTTCCTATTTCCCATTATTACATACCCCCTACTGCATTCCATTACATGCTTACTTGTTTGACATACCTTTTTTCCAAGTATAGTTAGTTTGATTTTAAATTGTGTTGGTTGGTTTATTTTTTGTCTGTCTGTCTCTCTCTCTCTCTCTGTCCCCTAGATGTAGGGTATACATCTGTTTTGCATAGGCAGCAGCTTGCCTTTTGTAGGTAATGCCCATGAGAAGCTGATGGCCTGTGTACCAATTGGTGTCCCCCTCTTGCTAATTGCATACAGAACAGCTGTGTTTATATTCCTGTAGCCAATGGCATGGCAACACACTCCTATAATTGAGTTCTTCATGTGGGCATTGTCCCTTTTCCTTGCCTGTGAGGAGATATTCATGGAGGTGTGTGAACAACAGCATCACAGAGGGCACTTGGAAATACGTCTTACAATGAACACTGTGGAGACAGCCCAACAGACTGGGGAAGAATGTCCCAGATATAGGGACAGAATGTAAATATTGCTGTTATGCAGTTGAATTAATGCTAGTTTAACAGGGTTTGTGTGGACATGGCTTTTCTGTGTAATTTTAAGTCTGCAGTGTTATGTGGTTGACATAACTCTCAAATGTAGGGCTATCTGCAGAATGGCCAGAGTTTAGGCTCTTATGTTTGGTGTGTTCCTCAGACATTTCATGTCTTTGGAAAATCAGTAGCATACTCTGGGGATTGCAATCAGTAAATGGTATCAAACATTTTTGTTTTTGACTTCATATCCCTCAGAAAAGATATGTTACATCAAGCCCTGTTACACCAGCAACTGTCTCAGTTTATAACAATAATATTTCACATATGCCCCTGTTTTGGGGTCTCTGTCCCCATGTATGTCAGGCTTTGTCCAGGTGCCATGCAGTAAGAGGTTGATAGGTATGGTATATCATTATTTAGTGCCTTCATTCCTGATACCATCCCAGTGATGTATCAGAATGCCAGAAATGTTATGTGGAAGAGGCCTTATATATGAGAACAAAGCCTGGACATTCTGTGGGACCCTGTACAGTTGCAAGGTCTGTGTATTTCTGGCAATTGTTGACAGACTGTCAGGATTGTGTAGAAGTGTAGTGTGTAAATGTTATTTGGCCTGTGTAGGGAGGGGGTAGATGTAAGTTTTATGGCTTCTTTTCTATCTGACTGTGTATGCTGCTCCAGTTTCTGGTGGTCTATCAGCTGTATATGTTTGTAGGGACAGGCCAAGACATGTCCCGTACCATGGTCAGGCATCATACTACAGTGTGAATTGGGCCAATATATGTAGGGGTAGTGTGTGAGTGGCAAACATGATGGGATGTTTTTGTTCACACAGTCCTTATACTCTACTGCTCATTTGGCTTACCAGTATGTCACTGTGACTGTGGTGAAATTGGTTGTGGGTATACACTTTCACACTGGTGTCTGTTTTTCAGTGTTGTTACATCTCTGTAGTGCTTGATATATTTGCAGATGCATGTGTAATTCCCCAGAGTGGAGTTTGGTTAGTGTTGTGTCAGTCTGACTGTAGTTTGGATGGTGTTTGGTGACATGCTTAGCAGCTGAGTGTAGTTTCCCTAATGTGATGTTATGTCCAGATATTTGTAGGATGCATTGTTGCCTGTCCTTCATAAGTGTTGTGTTTTTCTGACACATCAATGGGAAGATGTGAGGATTTAAGTCACTAACTAGTGAGAAGTAATTCAGTGTTGGACTTGTGCTATTTTAGTCAATATATGTTAGGACAGACAGGAGGGTGTTACTGCAGCAACTGTGTCAGCTTATCTACTACAGTATTTCAGATATGTCCCTATTTTCATGGCTTTTCGCCCCCACTTTGTCTGGCTTGGTCCATATTCATAGTTTCATAGTTTCATAGTTTAGTACTAGGCTATCTGCCCTGGGGCATTTCTAAGCCTAGCCATAGTGATGTGGCTTTTGCCACCCCATGAAATGGTACAAAAATGTACAGAATAAATTTAGAATAATGTGCCTCTGTCTAGTAGTGACACAATGAAGGTCCCCTTAGGTTCATAGGTTCATAGGTTGGTACTAGGCTATCAGCCCTAGCAATTCCCTGGCTATTTCTTCCCACATTATTGTCTAGCAGGGTGATGAATTTTCTCCCATCCAGTCGTCAAGGTTCTTTTTGAAGAGGTCCAAAGAGTAATAGAGTTAGTTTACTGTGCCTCTGTCTAGCAGTGACACAGATGTGACCCCTGGGGTAAACTTACGATCTCCCATCCACTCATCAAGATTTCTCTTGAAGAGAGTCAGTGAGGGGCTCTGCCTAATATGAACTGGGATCCTGTTCCAAAGCATGGGAAGCCTCTGGGTTATGAATCTATCCCTCCAGCATGTCCTATTCATACTTGTGCCGAGGTTTAAGTCTTTAGCTCTCGTGGTCCTGATGGATTTGGATTTTTTGAGGTGGAGCATGTCCATCAGATCCTGATTTGACATGGCCTTGTACGTCAGGCAGAGATCACCTCTGAGTAGGCGGTATGCTACTGAATAGAGCTGAAGTTTCTTTAGTCTGGCAGAATAAGACATATGTTGGAGACCCTTGATCCTCTTGGTGAGGTACTTTTGTGGTCTCTCCAGCTGTTGCAAATGCCGGGTGAGGTACATACCAAATGGGGCATTGTACTCAATCATGGGTCTGATGAGGGAGGAGTATACGGGTACAATGACATCCTTGGATCTGGATGTGAATCCTTTCATGATGAGGTGTGCAAGATAGAATGTTTTTCTAACCACTTTGGCAATGTGGGTGTCAAATGGGAGGTCGCTGTCGACTTGGGTCCCTAGGTCTCTGATTACTTTTTCCGTACTCAGTGGGTTGCTGTCTATGTGATAATTTGTGGGTACGTTGTTTTTCCCAAAGGGGATGACTATACATTTTTTGGCATTTAGTTTAAGGCCATGAATCCGGCACCAGTTGTCCATTTCTGTGAGGCCTTTTTGTAGGATGTATGTGTCTACTGGTGTATCGACTATGGCACCTAGTTTGCAGTCATCTGCGAACTTTGTCAGCCACAACCATCCCATGTTTGCTTTAACATCTGAGAAATAAATGCCGAACAAGAGGGGTCCCAGGACAGATCCCTGTGGGACTCCACTTGTGACTGGCTTTGAGTCTGACATTGCTCCAGCGATTTTAACTTTATGGGTTCTGTCCTTTAGCCAGTTTGGAACCCATCTAGAGACATAAGGGTTTACGCTTAAGCTTTTGAGCTTATCTATGATGCCTGTGTGGGGTATTGTGTCGAAGGCCTTAGCCAAGTCCAGGTAGGCTGTATGGACTGCTTTGCCCTCATCAATGGCTCTAGTGACTGTTTTGAAAAAGTCAACCAGGTTCAAAAGGCAGGATCTGCCATTTACAAAGCCGACCTGGGTGGGGTCAAGTGTCTTTAGGTCCCCTATGTCTCTGTTTATGAGTTCCATAATGATTCTTTCCATAGCTTTGCAGACCAGGCTGGTTAAGCTTACGAGGCAGTAGTTCCCAGGGTCTGTAGAGGTACCCCCTTTGTGGAGTGGGACCACTGTTGCTGTACGCCAGTGTTCAGGTACATATCCTGAAGTAAGGCTAAGGTTAAATAGCATTTTTATGTGCGGGTTTAGCTCCTCTTGGAGTTCACGTAGCACGCAACCCGGGATACCATAAGGTCCCATTGATGCTGTGTTTTTAGCTTTGTTTAGGGCGGTTCTCACTTGGACATCTGAGATGACAGGGAGATTACATTCAGCTGGGATAAGTATTTCTTCTTTTGGGGGTGAGGGAGGGGAGAAATTTGCACTGAACCTGTCAGCCAGAATGTTGGCAATATCTGTGGGTTCAGTGTATTCTTTGTTATTGTGAACTAACTCTGAGCATATCTGAGGGTTTCCGCCCAGGTTTCTAACATAGTTGAAGAAGGCTTTGTGGTTATCTTTAGTGTCCTTAGCGATTTTTCTCTCAAAGTTGGCCTTGGATGTTTTTATGAGAGAACGTAGTTTTCTGCTAATGTTGATCAGAGATGTCTTCCCTTTATGGGATTTTGCTCTGACGTGCAGTAGCTTCCTTCTTTTGTTGTACAATTTGTTAATGGCTGAGGTCCACCAGACAGGATGCTTGCCTTTGGTGGAGAGGGACTTGGATTTATTTGGGATTGCATGATCCATGCATTCTTGGAGATGTCCATAGAAAGCATTTGTGAAGGATTTGGCATTGTGGGATGTGGTATCCACTGGCACAGTGGGCTTAAAGGATACCATCTCAGTCTTAAGAAGAGTGAAGTCTGCTTTTGAGAAGTTTTTCACTGTGGTCTTTTGTGCTGGGGGTGGAGGTGGGATATGTATATCCAGGGTGATTAGTTTGTGGTCAGATCTCACTAGTGAGGGGTATACTTCCGGTGTGGAGCATTTTGTCCCCATGTTTGTGATGATCAGGTCTAGTATATTATCTCCCCTAGTGGGAGAGGTGACTAGTTGTTCCAGTGCATTAGAATTTATGAATTCCATTGCACTAAGGGGTTCTGAGCATACCTCTCACTGGCCAGATTGTTTCAGAATGTCCAGGTTTAATGCTCATATTTCTGGTCTGTTCCACAGATTCATTATTTTTATTCCTCTGGTAAATCACTGTGATGAAAAAAAAATTATCTGAGGATTTCTGTCAGTAAATGACATACATTTCAGTTTCAGAGCTCACATCCTTCAGAACATGTATACTGAAACAAACCCTGTTACTTTAGCAGCATTCTACATTTATAAGAGCAATATTTCAAATATGGCCCATTGTCCCCCATTTTGACAGCTGTTGGCCAGATTTATTGCACTAAGAGGTGGAGAGATATGGTTCTGAGGTATGATTACACTGCATGTTATGAGCATGTGTATATATATATATATATATATATATATATATATATATATAAAATGTATATATAGATATTTATATATATAGATATATATATATATATATATATATATATATATATATGTGTGTATATATATATATATATATATATGTATATATATATATATATATATATATATATATATATATATATATATATATCTATATGTATATATATGTGTGTGTGTGTGTGTATATATATAAATATATATATATAAATATATATATATATATATATATATATATATATATATATATATATATATATATATATATATATATATATATATGTATATATATATATTTATATATAGATATATATGTGTGTGTGTGTATTTTCCATATATATGCATACATATATACATGTGTATATATACAAAACCTTGACTGATTCTACAGAATCTACTGCATGATATGTTTGGAAAAGCATCAGAAATCCCTCCAGCTCAAATGGTGTAGAGGTATATTGCTCTGACTATGATGAACATGGCTCTGGGTTTGAGATGTGGCAGCACTGATTAGTTTGTTGCTAAGCAGAACAGTGGCTGATGGAGACAGATTGACTAAAGCAGTTTTAAGTGGCTTTAAGTGGGTTTGTGCAGGTTTGGACGACACTAAGCAATTCCAACACATGACTAACCATAGAGATGCTTAATCTGTGCTGGCTTTACTTAACATTGCACAAACTCACTTACTCCTGCTTACACCCACACTAATTTCTTTAAAAGAAAAGAAAAAGGGGTGATAGGACAATGATGAAAAAGGAGCACACAGAGGGAAACAATATGAAAGATAGCTATGGATGTACAGGAAGGGTGTAGGGAAGGTCCATAGCTGTCCATTTCTTATACATCAACAGCTGTCCATTTGTACAAAATTTGGAGGTGAATTTGGACACTCAAACCCCAGAAAGAGGGGTGATGACAACAGAAGTGTGTTGTCAAGACAATTGGACCAGATTACATGTGTCCAATGGACATGTGTGCAAAATGGACAGCTATGATGGGACAATATTTATTTTTAAGACAGATGCCCTTTTCTTTTTTTTTTAAGGTGAGAGTGGGATGTTGGGGAAGTATTGTAGGTACATCTGGGGAGGTAGGGAGATGACTGACAAGACAGACTATGCAGCAGACAGGGGTGGTATATTACACATGGGGGGTAAACACAGTTGACAGGGAGGGTGGTTGGGAATCCAAAGCCCATGGGCCCCCATATGGTTACAGTGGGACCAAGATCCCCAACCATGGGCAGTCACCACTGCACCTTCACGGCCCCAAAGGTGGCTGTGCTGGGGTCAGGACAGGAAGGGTAGCCTGCCCCTCAAGGTGCACCAGGTGGCCCTCAATCTGGAGCAGCTGCTCTCCAAACTCGTATCAAAGGCTGCTGTGCACCATACCCCAGACCTGACTGTGGGTGAAAGCCTCCTGTCCGAGCCCACTCCCAGGGGGGGCAGGCCCCACCCCCTGCAGCAGTTCCACCCAAAGGTGGTGCAGTACCAGCAGACAAGAGAGATCTTGGTTGAGTCCCATATGTGCTGGGTCCCTGTGCCACAGCCAGATGAGGTGGGACAAGAGGATCCACTGAGATCTGCCTTCCCAAACATACTATGGTGTTGGGGTTTTACACAATATGTTGGTTAGTCATGAACAACGCATTTCAAGATTAGTTCTAACAGCATGTATAGGTGTTCCAGTTAACCCCATAAAACAGATTTGAAACAGTTGCAAAGCAAACAGAACACATTTATAAATGGAACAACAGTATGCATCGTAACAGCATGCCAGTAACATTGACGGCAACAGGCCACCAACAATGGTATTTGAACAAAGTATGTTAACATGCAAGCAATCAAACATATTAACAATAATATAACACAAGTCTCAACATTAGGGTGGAGCACAACATACCTGTAGTATATGAGTAATAATTTATTGATGCAAATGAGGGGTGGGGGAGAGAGACAGAAAATCCATTAACAACTGTTTATGCTTCTATTTTCCACAACAGTACTGCTCAATACTCTATGGGTCTGCCCTCACTTTACATCTACTTATGCCCATATCTTCTGTAGTACAAACATATCTATTAAACTGCCAGCCTGGAATGGTATGAGGCAAACTGTGACAACTCCGGGTACATGACTTAAGAGGACTCGTATATGTCAGGGTTACATATCTGGCACAGGAGGGGTACCCTGAACTGCTGTTATGTGAGCGTGCTACTGGCATACATCAACTGTTTTCCTGTCTGTGTCCAGGATTATTTGCAGCAGTGACCACTAGCTGTGATAGCGTGACACTTGAAAGACATGTATCGGGAACATACCGCTCAATGTCTTAGAGCATGACATCTGGACAAATGCCAATAAATGTGGACAATTTTTAGATATTTCTCAAACAAACTTAGAAAGTTGATAAAATAGCAGGTTTTGCATTTGCATGGCTTTTCTGATGGATATGACGTCTCACACTTGTATGTCTATCATTATTTTCTAACTTCACTCTATAATGGTTTGCCACTGATTTGCCATGACACCACTAGTTTACGTAAAACGGACCAAAAATCTGAGACAAATATATGGACATTCAGTGAATATCTGTAGAGTTGAGAGGTATGATTCGGGAAGAGTGCACATTGTATGTACCCACCCTGCTGTCATTTGCAGGCATGTGGTGGGACAATTGAATAGTTGTACATAGTTTATTGGTATACCCTTCATACAGCTACTGGTAACATTTACTTACCTGTAAAACCTGTGGGGAAAATATTTGTTAACACTACCTGTTTTTTCATTTATTCCTGATTCCTTGTGTATAGATATGCACACATCTTAATACCACTCCCTGGATTTGAACCATGTCTGCGTGCGCAAAATTAACAACTAAGCTAGTTCTCATCACACTGAGCTATTGGTGAACTTCTGTTGCGTGTTTCACTGATTTCTGCCTAATAGTCTCTTGCTTAGACTGTCTGAACTTGTAATCCTGTGATGCATGCATGACAGATTGTTATTGTACTGTGCATTACTCCTTTGGATTACTACAACCTGGAAAGCAAAGGTTAATGCAAGGCAATGCTGCATGGAACACAAATTGATACTTTACATATTACTATTCAGGGTTCAGAGCTTAGTGCAGTATATATTTTACATTTTATTTATATCTTGTTTTACAGCTATACCATCTACAGCTTCTCCTAACAGCTTGTTCACAGATGAACCTCATTTAATGTATGCTGTCAAAGCCATATTTGTTGTGAAGTACCTGTATACATTCTATATATGTCTACAACAACATACCAGAATAAACATAACAGTTTTTTAAGGGTCTTTATTGTACTTCAATATTTGTCAGTCAAACCACTTTATTTATTCAGTTCACACAGTAACAGTATATCTACTAGCAGTAAGCAATGTACTCCTTCTTAGCTATTTTAACAATATACTGCAAAATAGATTTGTACTGCAGCCTCAGCAGTCTGTCACCGTGGGCTTCAATGTTCACAGCCCTCTCTGCTGCAGCTGTAGGGGAGAAAAACCCACATTATGCATATCTGTCTATCAAATTCTCAGGCTAATATTTGTTGCAAACTACTTGATAGTGACACTACTGGATCATTCTGGTTCCGTCCATCTTGGACCCACTGGTCCAAGAGTTCCCCCTTCCTGTGCTTTAGGTCAGCATACTGGTGCCATACCTGCTCACTAGTCTGTAGGATGCCAGTAGCACTGGTGAGGTCATATGCAAGACAGTCCAAGGCCTCCACTTTGTATTGGGAACCCTGGTACTGGCCCTGCAGCAGTCTCTCCTCATGTTTTTTTACTAGGAGTCCAGCCATGACTCTGGACTCCTGAATGCTCCACCGTTGTGCCTGAAAGTGCACTCCCTCTCCTACGCCAGCCATTGTATCTGCACAGATGGACTATAACAGATTATGGCTGTATTCCCACCTGTGCCATTTAAATAGTGTGATATTTCTGCCCTTTGCTGTCATTGGAGCATTTTGAAAAGGTGAAGTTCTGCTAAGCAGTGTGCAAACCTGCTGAGCCGGTTTTAACATTGCTTAAAGGAGAAGTAGTTGAGCACTGTATAATAGTGCACAAAACCGCTTAGCTGTGCTACCTGCTGCTTAGTATTCATGTCTTAGCAGTGGTTATACCTGCTAGGTATAGTTGAACATTGCTAACCAGTGCTCACTTTTAATTTTTTAAATATATCAGAATACTGACTTCATTTATTTATTTATTTTATTTATTTTACATTTGTTAACCGGGAGAGTTCAACTGGATATATGTCCATTTTCAGTGGAGGCCGGGGGAGAAAAGCTCCAGAGCAGTAAAATTGTTAATAAGAGAAAGCATGTTTACCAAAAGGTACATTAGACAACATACAGAGGATACATTTTTTATACTTCTTATAGAAGTATAGTACATACAAGATAGTGAGTTTAACAAAAGGTATATTTACCAACATTCACAGGATACATTTATTTATACACCTTATAGTGGTGTATAACAGCAAGTATAGCATGAAGGTAGAATAGATAACTTGCACAACTCATTTTTACAGACGAGAGGCATGCTATGTCCATTTGGTTTACTTTACAGTGTTCAGAGTTACCATTAACCCATGCAGACAATAATAAAAGCAGTAGATAAGCTGTTACTCTAGTTGCTGGAAACAGAGAAATATGAGTTACTACCCAGGGGTGGTACAGGTACATAATCTATGACTCAGGAAGTATGTTTTGAGTAGTTTTTTGAATTGGGTTGTGGAGTTGTTACTTATTATGTGGGCTGGAAGGGAGTTTCAGATTTTAGAGATGTAGTGGCTGTAAACGCATCTACCTGCCTCATTTTTAAAGTTTGTTGCCTTAAGGAGGTGTTGGGTACTTTATCAGGGATCTGGTAGTGGTGTAAGGTTGAAGTAGTTGCTGCAGGGCAGGGGTGTTGCTTGGATGATGTAGTACTTCATGAGCGAGTGCTAGTTGGCTGACTTGAAGGGTCAGGGGGAGTTCTAGCCAGTTGAGTTTTTTGAGGCTTTCTCAGTGGTGGGTTCTAGAAGGTGAACATGTGGCAAATCTGGCTATTTTATTGTAACAGCAATCTAGTTTGTTGAGCTCTGTTTTTTGGAGACTGGTAAGCATGGGGGAGGCGTAAAGTAGGGTGGATAGGAGGTGTGTCCTTGCTGTGGTAACCTTAGAGTGACTGGTGAGAAACTGTTTGTTGCGATAGAGTAGACTAATTTTTCTGTGGACTCTTTTTATGGTCTGTGAGATGTGAATATCAAATTTAAGGTTATTGTCAATTTTAAGGCCTAGCAGTTTGGCGTGACTGCTGGGTGTGATGGTTGTGTTGTTGTAAGTGGAGATTGTCAAGTTAGATGAAGGGGGTGGAGATCTGTGAGGGCTGAAGAGGAGTAGTTTAGTTTTGGCCGGGTCTAGAATGAGGTTTTGGTTGGTGATCCATATTTCCGCCAGGGAATAGCATTCTTGTGTTAGGGAGAGGAGGTGGTCAAGGGAGTTGGCTGCACAGATTATGGTAGTATCATCTGCATATTATTGGACTATTGAGGCTTTGGGTATGGTGGATGGTAGTTGATTATTAAATAGAGTAAAGAGTAGAGGACCCAGTATGGAGCCTTGGAGTAACCATAAGGAGACAGGGAGTAAGGGAGAGAGCTGATTTTGCCATTTTACAGCTTGTTACCTACCATCTAGAAAGTTCTTAAACCAAGAAATAGTAGAGATGCTGAGGTTTAGGGTGGTTAGTGTATGAAGCAGTTTTTCATGGTTGACCATGTCAAAGGCTTTAGATAAGTCTAAGAGAGTAGCAGATACTAGCAGTCCATGTTTATGTGGTTATTGATGGTATTAGTGAATGATGTAAGTGCAGTAGTGGTGCTATGGAAGGATCTGAAACCATGTTGCTGAGTGGATAGTAATTTGTTTTCTAAGAGGTACTTCATCAGTTGCATGTGGACAACTTTCTCAAGGAGTTTTGATAGGGGGGATAGTATAGCTATAGGCCGATAGTTGCTGAATTCTACAGAGTTCCCCCCTTTGTGCAGTGGTGTTATATGAAATAGTTTCCAAAGATGGGGTACTTTGCACGCAGAGATAGATCTGTTTATTAGTATGGAGACAGGGTAGGCTATTGCTTCTGCAGCTAGTTGCAGATATTCGGAGGGTACATTATCGGTGACTGTAGAGGCTGTATATTTATTGTGTATATGATTTACTTTACATGACATCCCTCTATGTGCTTTCCTTACATTGGCAAGGGGTGTGACTATACTGTATGGGACACTTGTGCATACATGGGTGGTTTCACATGTTATATGCACTCACACTTCTGTTTTACACCAGCTACACTACCCTGGCTGACAAAAGCAGTTACTACATAATTTAAATTAAAAAAATACTTTCAACACTGCTTTACCATATAAAAATGACTTGCCTGTATTGGTACTCAGACCATGAATGCCTGCATACAAAGCCAGGACTCTAAACATTACACTATCTCAGCTTGGGAAGTTTGATTGTATGTTTGTATTTATCTCCTATGGGTTGTTTAAGCTATGGTAAGCAGGGGACCATAACGTGCACACCCGCTTAACTATGCTTAAACATTCCTATGCCTAGAAAAAAAAGAAAATATAATATTATTACATTATTATGTTATATAGTGAGTATTGTGGTGTTCTGACAAGTCATTGAGGATTGCAGTCAGGAACTATTGGCATACATTTGGCTTTCAGGCTTCTTTCCTTCAGAGATTCATGCTAATACATGCCCTGTTTTCTATCAACTTTCTAGATTTGTGAGGGCAATATTTAAGTGGTGTCCCTAAGTTTAGCGTTTTGTCCCCCATTATTTGTGCCTTTGTCCACATGGACTGCTGTCAGGGAATATTGGCATACATTTGACTTTCAGACTCTATCCTTCAGAAATTCATGCTAATCCATAACCTGTTTTCTATCAACTTTCTAGGTTTGTGAGGGCAATATGTAAGATGTGACCCTTTTCAGGGCTTTATCCCCCATTATTTGTGCCTTTGTACACATTTCCTGTTTTAGCAGGTTGTGAGGTGTTATACGGAACTTTTACAATGCAGGGAGTGTGCCACAGAACCTGTCACACACTCCCTGCCTTGCTTTCCTGCTGCCATATGTATTTCAGTGTCCATGAACACAGAAATGATCATTTCATTTCAGTGTCTGCGGACACTGAAATCTTCTTCTTTTTCTTTCAGCTTTTCCCATTAGGGGGTCACCACAGCGGATTACCTGTCCGCTCGTGATTGTTAGTGGAGTTTTATGGTGTCAAGTTGCCAACCTGGTGCCCAACCTTCTACAGAAGGCACCTGCGGACACTGAAATACTGGCATAATATTAGAAAAATTCTCTAATATTATGCTCGATCATGATTAGAAAGTGCTGTACGACATTTTCTGAGTTCAATGTCCGTGCACTACTTGAATACTCCTCCCACACTCATTCATGTTTCATGTCTGTGTAGGTTAAACAGTAGTGCGCTTTCATGAATATGCAAGTCACGCTGCAGGAATATTGCTTATTGAATCCCGGGGCATATGTTTAATTTTACCAAAACTCAAAACATTTGTATGGAGATTGTGTTACAGTGGGGATCAGGGAATTTACTCTTTTCCCTGTTGTAGTGCAATATCAGAGTTGGTATATATAATTTGCAGGGAGTGTGGGGGGAGCAGGTGGGTTGCCCCTTGCAAAAATATAGATTTTGGTTTTGTTTTGTTTGAGTTTTGGCAAAGTTGAACATATGGTCTTCACCATATGAAGTGTGAGTTTCCAAAAACTCAAAAATCTGACATAAACCCCTCTATACTTGCTCTCCTAAAGTCTACTGAGTGGTGATCTATGCCTGGCATAGAGGGCATACCTGGACCCCACTCTGATGAACCTTTTGCACATCCATGAACAAAGAACATCAGGACAAATAGATCTAAATACCTAAATTTTGCTTGCAGTTTAAATAGGTCATGTTGGAGAGAGTGATATGTATCTCAGAGAATTCTCCATCCATGTCACATAGGGTTGCCACCCCTCCGTTTCTTTTTCTGGACTATCTGGAAATCAAACTGATTCTCTGGTAGTCTGGAAAACACTGTACAAACTCCAGTATTCTGTTTCAAAAAAGGAAACAGATTATCGGAGTTCATAAATCGGCTGATTTACTAAGCTTTTTTTTACAGAAAAGCATAGTAAATCAGCCAAAAACAGGCAGCAGGAACAGAAAAAGAGGGCATTCCCTGCCAAGTGATGTCATCGTGATGTCACAAAATGGGCAGATTATGGGCGGGAGAGGGGGTGGGCAGGGTTGCTGATGATGAGAGGGGTCTGGCTTTCCTCCGGTTTTAGCCACAACGAATGGTGGCAACCCTAATATTGTCACACAATGTCCCTGCCTAACAATATTTAAGAATAACTTGGACCATTGAATGGGAAATCAAAAATTAACCCATGGTATGGCATGACAAACTACCTCATACTACAAACATGCTAAAATGAGGTGCATTACAAACACCTAGCTAAGTAAATAACATTTCTAGTTTGGCAATTAGCATATAACTTGCCAAACTAGTAATGTTATTTACTTAGCTAGGTGTTTGTCAGCACCTCATTTTATGTAGGTAAACCTAACTGTAAATTGAAACAAATGATTTTGAAACATCTTTCAGCTATACGTCTTAAAGTAGAACATAATGCTTTATATCAATACATTAATAATTATCATGGACATTCCTTTAGTTTCATGGTCTTACAAGTAATTAATACTAATCCTAGCGAAGGTGATCGTATTAACTATACTGAGTCCTTTGAAGTACAGTGGATCACTGGATCATTGGATCATTGAGCTAAGGGCAGACAGGAGCCCCAGCTTAAATGGGATTGCCCCATTGAAGCTTATTTAAAAGGGCGTAGGCCATTTGTCTAATATTTGATTGGGTGCAACTCTCTTTATATAGCATGTTTGTAATGAGGTAGTTTGTCCGATGAAGGGAGTTTTCCCGAAAATGCTTACTGTGTTTTATCACTGTTCTTTAGCTGGATTAAAAGGTATTTTATTTTACTTTAGCCTGGTGGTCTGAGGAGTATTTGTCTATATATTTTACAGACTTTGGAATTAGAAGGATTGATTGATAGAATGAAACATTGGAAGGAATTGGTCAAGATGCAGAGGTACTATAATGCAGAGATCAATGAAACACAAGGTATTATTCCAGAAATTGACAGTAAAGAAATGTGTTTCATATACTATGGCAGTGCTGACCATTACTTTGGAGATGGAGATCGTACAAAGAATGCTTCAGTGACTGAGTCAGCAAAAGGAATTGCTCTAGTGGCTGTGGCTACAGAACGATTGTTCCTGAGACTTAGACAACCCAGTAAGAAGAATTCTTCTAAACACTGGGACATCAGGCTTGTTTCAAAAAGTGAGGTAGTAGGAGAAAGGATTTATTTCTAAGTAACAGACAGTCAGAAGTCATAAACTCAGATATGCATCTTTCATTCTAATGATTATGCAAATAAGCAGTCATTTCTAATTATCTCCTATCTCTTTGCCAAGAGGTGTGAGCAGCAGTGACTCAAAGTCATTATCAATGTTTTCAGAAAGTAAATTCTAGGGCTACTTGAGGAATTTAATTTGGACATGTGTTCTCTAAACAGACATAGAGATTAGAAACTTTAACATTTGTGAGAAAAATTTTGATAAAGGCTTTTTTTTATGTTGAGATGTTGATGTTGAGAATATGGGAACTTTTTGAGTTGTTTATGGTATGGCATTATGGAAGTTTACCAAGGGAATGCTACTGTATTCCAGAATTTTGTGCGCTTTGCTTGAATGACATTATTTGGGTTGCTGTAATGTAGAGTGGCATGGTAATCATCCAATGCTTAGACACAATTTTTATTCTCAGTGCTTGCTATAATTAGAAAATATATATTATATATATATATATATATATATATATATATATATGTATATATATACATGTGTGTGTATATATATATATATATATATATATATATATATATGTGTGTGTGTGTGTGTGTGTGTGTGTGTGTGTGTGTGTGTGTGTGTGTGTGTGTGTGTGTGTATATATATATATATATATATATATATACACACACATATATATGAATTTTGTTCAATGCATTTCGCAAGCAGAATGTAATTTCTAACAGTATTAAATACTGTTTCTCATTGACTTGTCACACATTTTATACTATTCAGTCCAAATAATAAATGACCCAATAACCAGATACCATTTGTGTCTATATATTACAGCGTATGGCTATAACTCCTGGTGATAGAACCGTACGTTTAATGAAAACAGACCTGCAGACACAGTTATAATTAGTAATATACCTTGCTATGTTCATCCTTCACACTACTTGCACCAGCATGCATGCTTTCTGTATAAATAGCCACAGTCAAGTGTAACCACAGTTGGCACAAAGGGTTAACGGTGTGTACTTTAGTTCCCGAGGTATAGGGTTTGAGTCCCTCAGCTCTCATTTGGTTCCTGTGTGACTTTCAGCAAGTCACTTAATCTGACATTGTTTTCTTATAGGTGTTCTTGTAACTATGCACAAGTTCTTTGTGACTGGCAGCCCAGTATAGTTGTAGCAGTGATAATGGCAGGGAGCAGTATGACACAGTTCTGGTACAATCCAGAACTGCTTTGTACAGTACCCTCCACCCCAATTTTATATTTTTATATATATATGTGTATAGCAATAAAAAGGAAAATTAATTATATAGGAATGACTGTTCTAGATATTGATATATGTATAACTAAAATGGGCCATTGTCACAACATCTTATGTAAGATCCATATCAAAGATCACTTTGTTTTCTTATTAAAAATAAAAAAAAAAGATTCATCCTAGAATTACTTGTTTAAACCCATGGTTTATTAAGTTAAAACAAGAAATGAGCATTGTCTCCCTTGTCAGAGCTTTGTGAAATACAAGTTATACATTATAGTAACAAGTAATATATACTTTTCTATTTTCCATATAAATTACAATGAAGGCTTTACTCTAGCAGCACTTATGCAGATCACATTCAATGTGACTGGGACAGCGGTACATTCATAGTTTACATTTTTATTGTGATTGGTGCTGATAATTCTTTATCTAAGTAAGTATAGAGTCATTGTGTATCTGGTTGTTAATAAGCATGCTGGGTATAATCCAAACAGCAACAATAAAGAAAAAATCCACAAAAGGACAAACGTTCCTGTATAGTAAATGAAAATGTAGTACACCAGGAAATCACCACTCATATACAGGAGCGAAAACGGCAGCAGCAATATATTCAAAACTTGTTGATAGCACAATCAGTTAAAATTCATATATATAACCACGTCCAAAATAAATGTTGGTAAAACGATTTATTGTAACAAAAAGTGAGCGCTTTCACCATAAGGCTTCTTCAGACTTTAAAACTGAATTGGTACAAGAAATTTTAAATAGTGTCATTAATTAAAATTGCTGACGTCAATTATATTCAATACAAATTTACACACCAATAAATACATTTAACATATTACAGACACAAATCACATTCACACCTTAAAACAGACTAAAATCATTATAAAAAAAGAATAATAAAAAATATATGATATACAAAATATAATACAAAAAAATATACAAAAAAAAAATGTTTAAAATCCTAAAAATCATTTTTTAGGTCTAAGGATACTCCTTTTCGAAAGAATAGGAATCAATTTAACTTTGTCATCAGGTCCGCGAAATCACATTCATTCCCAGAATGGATTATAAATAATTATATCCTCTAGTATAAATCTCTATATAGCCACCTCTGAAAAGCCAAAATAACTTAAGCCACAAAAATGTGTAGAGTGTGATAATAATTTTTAATGATATCAATATGTAATAGATAGATGTACATGTACAACTTGATTTTGGAAACTTTGATTTTGAACATATGGAACATGGACACCACTACACCACTTTCAGTCAGTTAGTTAGTTATTCACCTTTTCACCTTCCCACCTTAGACACATTTTGCAAGTTAATGGAGAATGATTTACATAAATATTATGAAAAGAATTTTAAACGGAAGGTTAAAAGGCCAAAATGTAATTTAAACTTTCAACAATGGAAAGCGCTCTCCGAATTAAGAAAGGACCAGTCTATAATCATTAGACCAGCTGATAAGGGGGGTCCTATAATTTTACTTGATTATGATGAATATGCAGAGATGATGCATACTATGTTAAGTGATGATACGTATTATATGAAGATAGATATGACAAGTATAACTAGCATGGTTTTTAGGGTTTATGACATGCTGGATGACTTACTTAAAAGTTACATAATAACTTGGAACTTATTTAAATATCTGAAAGTGAATAACCCACTCATTCCAGTAATAAATGGCTTACCCAAGATTCATAAATCCTTATCTAATCCACCTATGAGGCCTATAGTTTCTGGACAAGGATGGCTCATGGAACCCTTTTCTATTTTCCTGGAATACCATCTTAGACCTATAGTTGAAGCCAATCCATCTATATAAAAATATAGTAAACAATTCTTACTAGATTTATATGATTACACTAGAATAATACAAGATAATGATCCTTTTATTCTAGTAGCACTTGATGTTAAGAGCTTATTTACAGTTATACCAAATGATGTGGGAGTATTTAGAACACAACACTATCTAAGGTCGAATTCTGACCTGGATAGCAATACTATAGGATTGTTAACATTATTTTTGGAAACGGCTCTTGAAAATAATGTATTTATTTTCAGTGATGAGGTTTACATTCAGAAAGATGGCGTAGCTATGGGCACTTTGTGTGCCAATAGCTACGCCAATATAGTAATGGCTGATTGGGAACAAGAACTACTGTTCCCTATGGAGGAGTTCCAACTGTATGTTGGTTTCTACAGAAGATTTGTTGACGACCTCTTCCTTATATGGAGGGGTAATGAAACCCAACTTGTGGAATTTGTATCATCCATGAATAGTTTAACTGATTTCCTGAAGTTTACATCTTGTTCGTCCAGGACGTATATTTCTTTTTTAGATGTAAATGTAATGAGGCTTGATAATGGCCTTTTGAACACTTCGGTTCATAGGAAAACTTGCTCTAGGAACACATTGTTACATAGGCATAGTATGCACCCTAGATTTGTCTTTGAAAATGTAATGAAGGGACAAATCATGAGAGCATCAAGGCTTAACCCCTCAGAGGAAGGTTTTGAAAAGGAATTGTTAGATCTTAATTCCAGATTGGTAAAAAGAGGATATAGGGAGGATGAAGTAAGCAAGGTAGTTTCTGTGGTGAAAAATCTTAGGACTTCAAGAGCACGTCCATATTTTTCAGCAAGAGGGGATGTTACTGAAACAATACAATCAGAAGGTATTAAAGAACTGAGAGTACCATTATATTTTACAAATGATGTCTATTATATAAAGGACATCATAGAGAAACGGTGGGAGACACTTTTATTAGATAGTGACATTAGTAGAGTTGTGGGAATAAAACCAAGTTTTTTGTTCAAAATAAGATGAATTTAAAGCGATTACTATGCTATCATCCTGTGAGGTCTAACAATCCATTAGTTGATACTTTCAGTTATAATTCAATACCCTGTAGTAAATGTAATCAATGTCAGTATATCAGTACTGATGATACTTTTATATCATCAGCTACAGGGCGAACATTCTCATTTCATACTCGAACCAACTGCCACAGCATTAATGTAATATACCTTGCTAGGTGTTCATCCTGTCCAGCATTTTATGTTGGGAAAACCAATAGGCAATTGAGAGAGCGCATAAGGGAACACACCTACCATATACGCAAGGGGTCTGAACACAATGCCCTAGCCAAGCATTGTAAATTATTAGGGTCTACACATACCTTTGGCTTTTGTGTTATACAAGTTATAGAGCCTAACATCAGAGGTGGCGATATAGATATTTATACCCAGGAATGTGAATTACGTTGGATTATCCGCTGTAGGGCGGACCAATTTCCTGGATTGAATGACAAAGTTAATTTGTATCCTATTCTTCGGAAAAGGAGATTAGTTAGACCTAAACAATGATTTTATGATTTTAAACATCAATTTTTGTATTAGTTTTTGTATTATAAATATTCTATCATGCATATTTGCCTGTATATTTGACTGCAATGATTTTAGTCTGTTTTACAAGGTCTACATGAAATGAATGTGTTATGTCACTTTAAATTTGTATTGAATATAATTGACGTCAGCAATTTTAATTAATGACACTATTTAAAATTTCCTGTACCAATTCAGTTTTAAAGTCTGAAGAAGCCTCATGGTGAAAGTGCTCACTTTTTGTTACAATAAATCATTTTACCAACATTTATTTTGGACGTGGTTATATATATGAATTCTAACTGATTGTGCTATCAACAAATTTTGAATATATTGCTGCTGCCGTTTTCGCTCCTGTATATGAGTGGTGATTTTATGCTGGGTATAATGTCAAATAACAATGTAGGCATCAGGTCCTACATTTTATTACATTAATACTGCATATAATGAAACAGATGGTAGTGAGATTATACTCTGTGTTAAATGCTGTTATTGGACAGGGGAGGAGACTAATGGCTAAATAATCAATATTAAATAAATAAACAAACAAACAAACAAATAAATAAAATAAAGAAGGACTGAGGTGCATTTAGGATTTAGTAACTATCTATGAGTCTAGGAAGTCTCAAACAGCCAAGAGAGCTAAATCTACTCAGGGGTAGTATTAAGACAGGCTAAAAAATAAATAAAAAAACAGGTTTGGAGATGTATGTATGTGCGTATAAAGATTCAAAGGCTGAGAAAACATAGGGGCAGAGAAGGGTCAGAGATGGGGCAGAGATAAGGACAGAGTCATGCCAAACCAAATATATGCAATATGTATATCCATCTATCTACACATATAAATTTAGAGATAGATAGATAGATAGATAGATAGATAGATAGATAGATAGATAGATAGATAGATGGATAGATAGATAGATAGATAGATAGATAGATAGATAGATAGATAGATAGATAGATAGATAGATAGACAGGCATATACATATATGTAAATAAGCACATACACACATATATCTGCATAAAAATGGTGAATGCATTTGTGGTTGTGTTAAGTAAATACATGTGCCTAAGCTTGTGCTCACCACATAATTATTTTAAAATTCTTTCACCAATTTCTGTTAATAAAGTTAGGGGCTTCCTCAGATCTCATTAAGCTGTCATGTACCAGCGTGTTAGTTCATACTATTGATCAGACATACCATAATGTGAACAATTCAACTTGACATTAGATTAATCCTAAGATATATATATAGATAGAGATATAGATAGATTAGTTAGTAACTAAACTGCTCCCCTTGCAGCCAATTATCCCTTGTGAGACTCAAACCAAATGCAAATAAGAGTTGTAATGGAAGTAAAGGTAATAATCAAAAATCTAACTTAAACTTCATAAAAAAAAATAAAAAAAAATTGAATATCTAGAACTAAAGAGAAAAATGAAAATTGAACTCAAGCACAAATATGAAGTACTATAGCTATAAGAAAAACAAAACTGCTTGCATTATTGTGTTTTATATGACTGTGGTCCAAGTTTCTTTAACTTGAGTATGTTCTAAATGGAATATGTTCAGTTCAGTTCAGGCTTCCAATAAACTCTAAGTTAAATCTGTCATTTAAGTTCTTTTTTTTCTAGCTTTGCATTCAGATTGCCTTGTAATGGGTTCAATTTTAGTCTCTCAATGACATGAAAACAAACTTTTTATAGTTTCTATTGACCTAGGCATGTCTAGATTATGGGTTGTTGAAAGTCCTTAAGCCTGATGTCTGAGAGCTGTTTGGTCATTCTTATATTGAGCAGGTTAATTGTTTTTCCTATGTAGAATGTTTTGCTTTTGGAGTAGCTTGACTAATATATCACAAAGGTGCTATAGCAGTTATATCTGTTAGTGCATACATATATCTTTTTCAAGTTAGAACATATAAAATCATTCTTATGGCTCATAAATCCACAGCATCTGCAGCCTGTGTGATTGTAAGGAAAGTTTCCTACCTGAAATTTCTTTTTAATTTTCTAACCAAATTTTAATATTTCTATGTTTTCTATAAATGAAGCATGACTGAGAGTCTACAGCCTGCCAGATAGATTATTTTCCCCTTATGATGGTCCAAGTTTTGACCATTATTCTTTTTATTACATGTGAATCCTTGGAATAAGTTAGGATCATACTTCTTTTATGCTTGTCATTTCCTTCATTACAACTTGGTTGCATGACATGGGGCAGTTTCTTTCTAAGTGGGTTCAGCAGATCATTATTTTATTTAAGACGTTTTATGGGTCCCAGTATGCAGGCCACTAAATTCTAATTGTCTCAGTGCATCATCTTTCCAGAAAATCTTGCTGCAGTTGATTTAGGTTGGTGAGAAATCAGGCCACCTATCCAGAGTCTCTGGCTAATCCCATTCCCTGTGATATGATGACATTTTCCTTAGTGATTTGGGGTGAATGTTGTTAGCATGTAGAAGTAGCTTTACTCATGTAAGCTTTCTGTAAAGGTCATTCTTCTTGTTTGTATCCTTATAGATGGTGATGTTCAAGAAGTCCACCATACTGTAACTATAGTGGTCAGTGAAGTGTAAAACGTCTGGTGTTTTTGATGTAGAAGAAGAGGTTGTGTCCAAGGAACCTTTTCATGTGATAAATATATTGGCAATAAAACAACAGTAACAATACATATACTGATAGAATTCTGGAGAATAGATGGTGTTCTCTTCCCATCTGGTCAAGGCTATATTGGCTAGGTTGGGGGTCATGGCAGCTCCCATAGCTATCCCCTTTGATTGTTTGTACCATGTTTGAAGTGAAAGCAGTTGCTGGTGAGTATGATGTCCATCACACTCCCAATGGCTTTAACTGCTCTATTGTTGGTGTTGGTCATTGAGCCCATGTACTTTAACAACATCAATGCAGTAGTTATAAGGAAGAGCAGTGTATAGGGCTTCCTCATCAATTGTGACTAATCTTGTCTCTGGTTGTATTTTTATTTCCCTGATTTTTTTTCAATAAATTGTGTGAATCCAAAATGAAAAAAGGAGCACTCCCAGCAAGCTTTTTTAATCTTAACTTCTATATAGATGGATTAAGGCTCAGCGTCTGAAACACTTCCTGCTACCTCTGGATGATAAGGATGGTTATTTACATTTTTGTGAAGTTTTGGGATACCAAAAACTTACGTATTCTAGGGTAAAGGACTGCCAGAAAGCTGAACAAATCATCATAAGAAATCCTTCCTAGTTAAGCTTAGCCAGTTGGACGTCAATGACTTTGCAAGCTTTTGTGACTTGTTCAACATCCATTCCTTTGTAGAAATTCTGATTCCATAGCATCTCTTCATTTTTTTATTGTATGTCTTGGTGTCTGTGATGAAAATGCCGCCTCCTTGTCTGCTTTCATAACCTTTCTTGTCTTCACTGAGTGATTTTAGAGATGACAGTTCCTCTTGTGAGAGGTTATAAAATATCCTCTTGTAAGGTTTAGCTGCAATTCTATGTATATTGTCCTCACATTTTTCATCATATGCTGAGATAGTAGGGTGAAGTGGAGGGCAAAATGCACTAGGTTTCCTCCATTTGTTCTTATTGTTCATTGCCTGGTATTCGGTTCCTAATGCATTGACTTCTTCCAGATGTCTGTTTTTCTTTTCTTTCTAATGAAAAAATATTTTAAGATTCAGTTTTCTACAAAACAGCTTAAGGTCACTTCTATTATTGTAGAATAAACGTAAGCCCCTTTTCCAGTACTTTGGTCTTTGCAACTGTTGATGGTGTCCTGGATTGTTTTCAGATTTTGTTCTTGTTCATGTTTGTGAATGGCAGTTCTGATTTTGTCTGGAACGGTCTTGGTTGGTGAGTGCTGTCCATTTTCTGTTTGTATAATGTAAATTCTTAGTTGCCTATTCTTATTGATATTTTGTTCTTGGGGCACAGGGGTGGTTCTTCCTTAAGTCTTTCTCTTGTTTTTCTGCTGATTGGGTGCTTGTTGCTGAAAACGTACTTGTGAGGTTGCTGTTGTTTGTTGATTTTGTGGGTTTTTTGTCTGTTGGAGATGCTCTTCTGACTATTGGAAAATCCTGCTGTGTGTTGTAAAGTTCATCTGCTGAGTTTATTCATGTGAGGAAGAGTGTCTCATACAAGGCTGGTGGTTTGTGTCAGTTTGACTCCTACAAGGACTATTTTTTGAGTCTCCAAAGTCTGCTTTATGTTTGCTACCAGGGCTGTTGGAAAGGCAAAAGCTATTGACTGTTGATATTCTCTCTGCTTGTGTTAGATTTTTGTGGCTATAATTATTTCTGAATATTGCCAACTTACCAAGTTTTTGGGTTTTGATGTTCTGCTCAAATTTGGCCACCATTTCTTTCATGAGTTTTACTGTTTTTGATATGAGAACATTTTGAAACAAATTCCTAATTTTTGTTTCCAGTTCCATAAAGGATGCTATGAACATGGCTTGTTACCTTTTGTTGTTCTCCATTATGGTTTCATTTAGTTTCAGTCCTGTTTCTCCCACTATATTATATAATTTGCCATTGAGATTTGGATCCACATTATTCCATGTGGGTCTTTTGTTAATTCCAATCCCTCTGGGAACCAGTTTAGTTTCAATATTTGTGCTTAGGTGTATTTTCTCCCATTGTAGGTTAATTATTTATTTATTTTCAGCTGTCTCACCAGTGCTTGTGCTTTCAAACTGTAAATTTTTGGAGGGATCCATCGGTACAGTGCTACCATTATGGCGTCGTCATCCCCTTTGGTAAAAATTCAGTTCCCATTAATGACCACATTGATGGGAGCCCACTGAACACTGAAGGCATTATAAGAGATCTAGGAATGCAGGTTGACAGCAACCTCTCCTTTGACTACCACATTACCACTGTGGTCAGAAAGTCCTATGTGGCATATCTCATTACCAAGGGTTTTGCATCCAGAAAAAAATAGGTCATTGTCTCTCTCTACTCTTCCCTCATTAGACCAATCATTGAGTATAATGCCCCATTTGGCATGTACCTCACTAGACACCTGCAACAGCTGGAGAGGCTGCAGAAGTATCACAAAGAGGATCCTAGGCATTAAACACATGTCCTACATGGAGAGACTCAAAAGATTCCAGCTATTCTCTGTCTCATATTGCCTACTTAGCTGCGATCTCTGCTTGACTTACAAAGCCATATCTGACCCAGTTCTGTTAGAAACATTATATCCAAAGACAACTCAATCCCTCAGCACCACACACTCCAAAGACCTCAACCTCAATACCACAATCAACAGAATGTGCTGGAGGGACAGGTTCCTCACCCAGAGACTGCCCATGCTTTGGAAAAGAATTCCCATACATGTCAAGTAGAGCACCTCACTGTCACTCTTCAAGAGAAATCTTGATGAGTGGATGGGTAATAGAAAGTTCACCCTGGGGATCACTCCAGTGGGTCTACTTGATAGAGGCACTGGGAACTAACATTGGGTGGCATGATGCCAGGGCACTTCTAGGGGCTAGGCTTATAAAGGCTCCAGTGCCATTAACCTAGTACACACCTATGAACTATTATATAGATTCCCATTGAAACTTGAGGCTTGGAGTAGGTCAAAAATAGTCTCCTAAACCCTTGGTCATTGCTGGAACCTGCAGGAATGTTGTCCCTTTCATTTGTCAAGATTTGTTGGATTGGCTTCATTCTGAAAAAGATTTCTGTTGAAAGTCCACATATTAACCCAGGTTCAATAGTCTAGGTGCAAGAAATTTCCTCTAGTTCCTGCATATGAAGCTAGTGAGCCAATCCTCATAGTTGGAAGTTGACGTGGTTAGACTGTGAAGAACCAGGATGAACTCATAATTAGACAGTGTAACCTAGTATCAAGGAAATGTTGTTTTCTAGCCTTAAGGGTAGTACACACTTTTTTGAGGAAGAACAAATCAACAAAAAGAGAAAACTAGTTGAAGAAGAATGGCAGCTCTGGATATTGGCATATGAATTTCTAAAATAGGACATTGTCACAATTCTTATGTGAGATCTGTATCAATTATCACTTTGTACTCTTAATAACACCAAGACAAAATATGCATTTTTCCCTTTATGTTCATTCTTCCCTGCTATTGAGTCCTTTGTATTCATGCTCATAGCTCATTCTACAACATTTATAGCTCATTGACCATGACTAGAGAGAACTATTAATTTAAATGTATGTAAATATTGGAATGATGATATGTATACTCCCATTGGAGGGAGACATGTTGCGTCACCATATTGTGAGAGGTGACCATGTAAGCGTGTAATACTGTGCTTGTATGCACAGTAGTATGTGTCACTCATCTTGTGCATTCAAATAAGATGATGAGGTTTGGGTGTTAATTTAAATAGTTTATTACACACAAACACATCTGGATGGAGGACTGGAACATTAAACTTAAACAAACTGACTGACTGCTATGCACATACATGCTTTCACTCTAGCTGCTCACTCAAAATGGCACTATTGCTTACACGTGCTCAGTACTTATATGCAAGTGCCCATAGATTGGAATGGCTCTTAAAGGTACAGCACACATTCTGATCTACATCTCCCCTCTTTGACTGTTCTGTCATAAAAATGGAAAAAAAATGACAATGAAATAGGCATGGAAATTATACAGACATATATAAACAAGAACAATCATGTCCAGGTTGCCATGTATCTAGGATTAGGTCTTGAGATACGACCTGACCTCATAATGTAATAATAAGAACTGGGTTTAAAAACAGGGCAGTCACTGGGGAAAGTTCTGCTTCAGGAATGTCAGGGATACTTTCAGGAACAGAAACAGATGATGAAATGTTCTCTAAAACAGGAACACTGGACAAATCACTCTGAGAATTAGAGTTTCCATTACAGGCAAGATGCTGTAACACTGGCTCAGACACCGGTAATAAATGTTTCCAATTCTGCCTAAATTCCATCCCATGTGATTCAAAGATGTAGGATCTCGTTTCGTCACACAAATGTTTCACAAGTGCAATCTTTTCCTGTCTTCATCTCACTGTCTCTCCTTCTTTCACCAAAGTCAGAGGTTTTCTTTTCTTGTCATTGTAGGACTTTTGGCAGAAGCGCTTTTTAAGGAGTTGAGCTTTTACTGCTTTGTTGTTTTTAGGACATGGAACCAACAAATTCGTACTGATTGGTAGTGTGGTTCTGGTTTCTCTTGACATAAGTCTCTGAACAGGTGAACCAATAAATTATCATGAGGAATGTTTCTGAGGTTAAGCAAGTTCAGAAAAACATAAGTATTGTCTCGTTTGGATTTCTCTAATAACTGTTTTGCACTTTGAACTGGATGTTCAACCAAACCATTTCATTGTGGGTATTCAGGACTACTAGTCATACCTCTCAATCTGGAAACATCAAAAATCAGGACAAGGCCCATGAAAAATAGGTACAAATCTGTATGCTGATTAACGTTAAATTTGCATACATAATTATGTAACCCCACCCACTCCAGTGGAATTGTGGGATGCCAACTTTCAAATGCAAACTGAAGAACAGACATCCAAAATATGGCACCAGAGTCCCCCTGCAGTTGATGTCCCATTACCTGGCTATTTCGTCCCATTTACCATAAATGCTAATGTGTGCATGCATACTGCTTTACTTCTAGAATGATTTGGATTATATTTTTACATTTTATGGCACAATGCACAAACACTAATCAATATCTGCTAAACAAAGCAATACCATCTCACAATAAAAATAGGCTTGGCATGAAAACTTCTCTGCCCTTGAAACTCAAATTCATTGAAACAGCATTGAAACCCACACCACATCCAAAGAAAATGCATCTGGCCAGTGGTGGATAAAGATTACCTTTGGGCTGTTTTCAAATCATAGGCCCCTTGCACACAAAACAAGAAACATACATGCGTTCTTTGATACACCTTCCTGACTTTATTAAATTATATTCCTTGTATAATACAGTACACTTGTTAGACTTAAGTTAGAGCACATTTTAAATTTACTCCAGTTGGCAATAAAACAAAATGCATGAACCAATATTGACAAAACTGCCCAATTCAGAACATTAGAACATTTCCTTCATAAAACTTTACTTACAAACACACACACACACACACACACACACACACTATATATATATATATATATATATATATATATATATATATATATATATATATATATATATATATATACATATATAGGTCTAGCCGATTACGCCGAAAGCGGAAAACACAGACAAGATAACCGACACTGGAAGATCGACAATGGAGAAGACCGACAGTTGAAAAGCCCGATGCTGAGAACACCGACATGATAAGGTAAGTGTGCGATTGGGATGGATGTTAGGGTTAGGGTGTGGGTCAGGTAAGTGTGCAATAGTGATGAACTTTAGGATTAGAGGTGGATTAAGTGAGTTACGGTTAGGGTGTGGGTAAGGTAAGTGTGCAGTAGTGACGGACTTTAGGGTTAGGGGCGGATTAAGTGAGTTAGGGTTAGGGTGCGAGTAACCTAAGTATGCGATAGTGATGGACTTTAGGTTAAGGGGCGGATTAAGTGAGTTAGGGTTAGGGTGCAGGTAAGGTAAGTGTGCGATAGTGATGGACCTTAGGGTTAGGGTTTGGTTCATAGGTTTATAGGTTGGTACTAGGTTATCAGCCCTAGGGCCTATACAAGCCTAGCCATAACAATTCCCTGGCTATTTCTTCCCACACTATTTACTTCCCTGGACCCCTGTCTAGCAAGGCGACTGACGTGATCCCTGGGGTGAATTTCCTTTCTCCCATCCAATCGTCAAGGTTCCTTTTGAAGAGGGCCAAAGAGGCACTCTGCTTGACATGTATGGGCAATCTATTCCAGAGTCTGGGGAGTCTCTGGGTCAGGAACCTATCCCTCCAGTATGTTTTGTTTATTGTGATGACAAGGTTTAGATCCCTGGAGCGTGTGGCTCTGAGGGATTGGGATTTCTTTAAGTGTACCATGTCCAACAGCTTTGGGTTCGACATGGCCTTGTATGTTAAGCAGAGATCACCTCTGAGTAGACAATATGCGACAGAGTATAGCTGGAGTTTTTTAAGGCAGTCAGCGTAGGGCATCTGCTTTAGGCCTGTGATTCTTTTAGTGAGGTATTTCTGCAGCCTTTCCAGTTGTTGCAGATGTCTTGAGAGGTACATACCAAACAGGGCTTTGTATTCTATAATGGGTCTAATGAGGGATGAGTACAGTGGGACAATGACCTCCTTTTTTTCTGGATGAAAAACCCTTAGTGATGAGGTGTGCCACATAGAAGGATTTCCTGACTGTTGTGGTGATGTGGTTATCAAAGGTGAGACCACTGTCCACCTGTGTCTCTAAGTCTCTTACCACACTTTCGGTGTTTAGTGTACTGCTACCTATATAGGAATTCACGGATACATGCTTTTTTCCCAAAGGGGATAACTATACATTTCTTAGCATTGAGCTTAAGCCCATGGCTCTGGCACCAAGCATCTGTTTCTGTAAGGCCCTATTGTAAAGTATCCACATCATTTGGGGATTCAATAATGGCTTCCAGTTTGCAGACATCTGCGAACTTTGTTAGCCAGAGTCCCTTAGTGTTGGCCTGTACTTCAGAGAAGTAGATGCCAAACAAGAGCGGTCCCAGGACTGAACCCTGAGGTACTCCACTTGTCACTTGTCTAGAGCTGGATTTAGAGTCGGCCACTTTTACAGTGTGGATTCTGTCAGTAAGCCAGTTAGCAACCCATTGGGTGATGTAGGGATTAATGCCCAGCTTAGTAAGTTTATCTATGATTCCAGAGTGGGGGATGGTGTCAAAGGACTTGGCAAGGTCTAGATAGGCTGTGTGGACCACCTTATCCTTGTCCATGGCTCTGGAGACTGATTCGAAGAAGTCAATTAGGTTCAGGAAACAAGATCGGCCCTTCATGAACAGAAACTGGGTGGGGTCCAGTGTTTGAAGGTTGCCAATGTCTTTGTTTATAAGTTCCATGATAATACGCTCCATGGCCTTGCAGATAAGGCTTGTCAGACTGATGGGATGGTAGTTTCTGTGATCCAAGGTGGATCCTCCCTTGTGGAGTGGGATAACTGTAGTTCTGCACCACTCAGTGGGCACAAAACCTGAGGTGAGGCTATGATTAAGCATGACACTTATGTGAGGTGCCATTTCATATTGTAGTTCATGTAGTACACAGCCTGGGATGTCATCAGGTCCCATGGATGCTGTAGTCTTAGCTTTGGAGAGTGCATTTTTTACCTGTGTGGCCATTATTACCGGAATTTGCCAATCTTCCGGTATTGAGATGGGCCATTTAGGGGGTGAAGTTGGCACTGAATCGATCTGCCAGGATATTGGCAACATCTTTGGGATCAGTATATTTAATGCCATTCTGTTTTAGCTCAGAGCAGATCTGAGCATTGCCATTTAGATTTTTGACATAGTTATAGAATGCCTTGTGGTTGTCTTTGGAATCTTTGGCAATTTTATTTTCGTAACTAGCTTTGGAGGATTTTATGAGGGATCTCAGTTTCTTACTGAGGCTGATAAGGGAGTTTTTTGCATCCTGGGATTTTCCTCTTTTCTGCAACAGTTTCTTCCTTTTGCTGTAAAGTTTGTTTATGGCAGGGGACCACCAGATTGGCTTCCTTTTTTGGATGAGAGCATCTTGGTTCTATTTGGGATGGCACAATTCATGCATGAGTGGATGTGCTCGTACAGTCCCTTAGTGTAGGATTCAGCAGTTGAACTTTCAGTTCCCGTCTGCATGGGTGTCATGAAGTTTGTCATTTCTGACTTGAGTAGCATGAAGGCTTTGGAGAAGTTTTTTATGGAGGTTTCCTTACTGGGGGGTGGGGTGGGATGTGGATGTTCAGGGTGATTAGCTTATGGTCAGATCTGACTAATGAGGGGGTGACCATAGGTGTGGAGCATCGATTTCCCATGTTGGTAATGACCAGATCTAGGATATTGGAGCCCCTGGTGGGACTATGGATTAGTTCATCCAGGGCATTGGAATTTATGAATTCCAAGAACCATTGGGCAAAGGTGTTGGTACATGAGTAGTTTTCCCAGTTAATGGCAGGGTAGTTAAAATCACCCAGTATTAGGGTGTTTGGTTCTATATTAATATTTTCCAGTATGTTTAGAAAGGTGTAGTGAGAATCTTGGCGTATGGTGGGGGATCTGTAGCAAGCTACAATTTGGATTGCAGTCTTACCTAGTGTTAGTTGCACCTGGAGAATTTCAGACGCATTGTGTTGGGCAACTAGCCTGGTGGTGTGAATATCCTTGGTGAATATTGACATTCCTCGACCTTTAGTGTTTTGGTCCTGGTTTGGTGGCCGAAAAGTGTGGTAAGAGTTCTAACCTGGTATTGCAGGGGTGTTCTCTGGAGCCTTGAACCAGGTCTCAGTTACTGCACAGATATCGATGTTCTCCATTTTTAGGAGTGCCTCAAGAGAGTGCTTTTTGAGGTTTAGACTTCTAGCATTGAGTAGCATTACCTTCAGATTTTGCATGCTTGTACATGTTACAGTGGTGGTTTTGTCCTTTGAACTTTGGTTAAAAAAGGCACTATAGGGGTGACAAGAGCCTTAGCCAGTAACTTGAATCCCAGGGGCGACAGGTGCAGACCATCTCTGGCAAACCATCGTGGTCTGTCAATCATGGTGTCCCAGGCAGACAGATACTGGATCCCCTTTGAATGACACCAGAAGCTTAGCCAATTGTTGAAGTCAATCATTTTGTCCTTATATTGTGGTGTTATTCTGGGCGAAGGCAGGATGCTACTCAGGGCTAGGGTCGTACCTTCCTGGGCCACATGATCCAAGAGCTCTTCCGTGTCACTTTTCATGTAGTCCAGGAAGGTACGTCTCAAGTCAAGTGGGTTAAGGTTAGTGCATAGATAGTTGTGTATGTAAGGTTTAGTGTAGGTTTGTAAGGTTTTTGGTGTTCTTGTGTTGTGTGTGTGTTTTTCGGAAAAGGTCTGTGTTTTGTTGATTGCCGGGATTGTGGTTTGTCGGGCATGTGAAGTTTCATGTTCTTGAACTTTCGGTTTTGTGGTGTTGGTTATTTTGCTGTCGGTGTTTTGGTGTGTAGGCGTTATCAGGTAGACCTATATATATATATATATATATATATATATATATATATATATATATATATATATATATATATATATATATATATATTTTTTTTTTTTTTTCTCTCAGTTTTTTGTGAGGGGGAAAAGGCCAAATACCAGGGACACATTTTAAACATTTCTTCTATAATTTTGGAAAGTTGCTAGAATAAAATATTGAGTTACCACCATGCGTTTCACTGCCAAGTCTTGAACCCAGGACCTTGTACACAATAGTCAGAGCAACATACCACTATGCCAAATCAGCAATTTCCTGAAAGACAGGAAGACTGAAACTTAAATGGCTATCATTTAGTGAATTCAGTTCTTACTTCTCACCATAGCTCTCAATCTCTTAGCACAAAAAACCTGGACACACACACACACACACACACACACACACACACACACACACACACACACACACACACACACACACACACTTTAAAAGCAGGAAACCAAATTAAAAGCTAGCGAGCATTCACTGTCTCTTTCTACCTGGAATTAACCTTTGCAGCTAGCGTCACACACTGTTTAAAAGCAGGAAACCAAATTAAAAGCTAGCATTCTCTCTCTACCTAGAATCAACCTCTGCAGCCAATGTTCATAAGCAAAAAATGTTCACTTTCACAAGCAAGCTAGCATTCATAAGCAAGAAACCTTCACAAGCAGGAAACCAAAGCTCTGCAGTTTAAAAGCTAGCATTCAATCGATATACCCGAATCATAAGCATAAAGGCTAGCATTCACTCTCTCTATCCAGAATCAACCTCTGCAGCAGCTAATAAGTTTAAAAGCTTGCACTCATAAGCAAGAAACAAATAATTCACCTTCATAAGCAGGAAACCAAAGCTCTGCAGTTTAAAAGCTAGCGTTCATAAGCAGGAAAGCAGTACCAGCTCCACACACTCTCTCTACCTGGAATTGAAACATAACCTCCGCAGCAGCTAATAAGTTTAAAAGCTAGCATTCATAAGCAAGAAACATTCACCTTTAAGCTAGCATTCATAAACAGGAAAAGCAGTACCGGCTCTGCAGCTAACGTTCAAGAAATCAGCTAATAATGAAACGTTCACCTTTAAAAGCTAAGGTTCATCAGCAGGAAAAGCAGTACCAGCTCTGCAGCTAATGTTCAAGAAATCAGCTAATAAGGAAACGTTCATCTTTCAAAGCTAACTTTCATAAGCAGGAAAAGCAGTACGAGCTCTGCAGCTAATAAAGAGATAAACACTCACCTTAAAAGCTGTGCAGCTAACGTTCACATTTCACAAGCAGGATAAGCAGAAATAAAAGCAGTACCAGGCCAGCTCTGCAGCTAATAATGAGAAATGTACCTTAAAAGCTCTGTAGCTAAACTCAAGCAGAAATAACTCCATACACAAATAACTCCAAAGTCCAGAAGAAAATAGTTCTTAGATCAGATGCATTTCAAACAACCAGCCGGAAATGTGCGCACTTGAGCCCTAGAACTCAATTACGACAGGCTGACTGAGCTGACGTCATCGCACACATGATGACGTCAGCTCAAAAAGCATGAAAAGGAAAAAAATTTAAAAAGCTTGGAAAAAAATCGGAAATGAAGAGGTGCCACTTGGGAATCATGCACCCCATTATTTGGACCCCAAAACTCGGTAAAAACTGAGTAATTTGGTACGGTTGGGAGGTTTGCTACCAGTAACATGAACAAAGTCCCATGTTTCAGCAAATCTTTTGAAATTCTGACTTGTAAACTGTGCATCATTGTCAGAAATGAGTTTGCGTGGACTACCATGGACAGAAAAATGTCTCTTCAACTTCGTAATGACAGTACTGAACATTAGGTTTGGAAGTAGGTCAATCTCAAACCGATCTGAATGAGAGTCTACTAACACCAAGTTATGTTGACCATTCCATTTGAGAATATCTGTAGCTACTGTTTACCAAGGTAGTTCAGGAATCTGGCATAAATGAAGTATTTATTTTTGTTGATGTAATTTAGTGCTATTAGAAACAGAACAAGATGACATTACTTCTCAATATCTTTTGACATAGAAGGCCAAAATACTAGACCTCTCACTCTTCTTTTGGTAGAATCAGTCCCTGGGTGGCATGATGCAACATTTTAATATACTCTGTCTGCAAGGATTATTTGAACAATCACTTTTGGACTTTTCATGATGACACCATTTTCCACCAAAATCTCATCTCTGTAGGGAAAATACTGCTGCACATCTTATGGTAAACAAGACTGCTTTGATGGCCATCTTTACCTGATAAAGTAGTTGAGCTTCTGAAGAACTGGATCTGAAACTGTGTAGAAGAATAATTTTCCACTTCCATGACTTCAAAATTAGGTTGCAGGGGGTGGAGCCTAGATGGCCAACTGAGAGCAGTGAACTTTGAGAGCTCCATAAACTAGTATAATAATATAGGAAAATTGTATTATTTTCAAGTTTAAAATGTCAGAAATCTATAAACTACTAAACTACACAAATATCAATTTTGGTGGAGATATACAAAAATTTTCCTGTCAAGTAACTTGAAGATATATTGAGTCACTGAATATGAACAACTCAAGGAATTCTCATCCAGATGCTGCTTTGAAAAAAGAATGGCAATTGATGATATCTACCTTATAGGAACTATCTTTGAAGATGGAAGGCTTTAAGAATGACTTAGAAAATCTCAAATTAAATTCTCAAAAACAGACCGATACTCTTAAGGAACTATTACAGCAACACCAAACAAAAATAACAAATATAGAGACTTCTCTAAATGACATTGAAAGGAGATTCAAAGAGTAAGAATTCCAAAAAGAATGTCTGCTTAAACAGAATACATGGCTGCTTAATAAAATAGATTACTTAGAAAACAGGGAAATGAGAAACAACATAAGGACCTTTGGTCTGCCTGAAAACACTGAAAGAGAAGACATTATTTCATTCTTAACAACCTAGATTCCTGAATTTTTAGACTTGAAAGAGGGACTTTCATTTGGAATTGAAAGGACACATAGAACACTGAGGAAACCAGCTTCTAACTCAACAAATACTCCACCTAGATCCATAGTTATAAAATTTCTTTCATTTTTAGACAAGGAACTAATATTAAAATCTGCTTAGAGAAAATTGCCCTTAAAATACAATCAAAGCCTGATAAGGTTTGACAATGATTATTCTTCCAGAATACTAGAACAAAGGAAAAAAGTCTGGCTAATAATAAAACCATTGAAACAAAACAACATTAAAGCACAGCTGGCCTTTCCAGCCAAGATAAAAATACTTTTTGCCAATGAGATGAGAACCTTTAATGACTTAGAAAAAGCTACTATATTCATCAAAAACAACAACATATTGTCTATCCCAGAAGGAATGGAATGGATGGCCCTACTCTTAAAAGAATAAAAGAAACAAATCATTGGACTGATGCTAGAAAGAAGAAACAAAAAAACTGATTCCAAGATATCTGTCCCAAAAAAATAACTCTTACAACTACATCTCTCAAAGTATCAACTGATATGGTATATCACTTCTCATCTGTTTTTATTTAAAAATAAAGGAGGGTTTCTTAAACAACTAAGAAACAGTAATGATTTATTCAGAATGTTCAAAGAGTCGAGTAATTCATCATAAAAAAGGTAGGTCAAGATGGGTTACTATTTACATTATATATAAGCCAAACAAAGCAACATATAATATAAACATAGAAGTTGCTATTCCCCTACCTGAACTCAATGAATACTTATTTTGTTCATTTTTCATTGTTTTTACTTATAATAATTTAAGTGATTAATTAATTAATTCAATAAGGTACCATTCATCAGAGTTCAGACTGAAATGTAACAAATTAACATCATATATAATAGCAGTAACAGTAGAGTGTGTTGAAAAAAAATGCTGTCATGGAGACTAATGCCTTCTTACATTAAAGTATGATTTAGAAATGTTATGTATATCCTGGTTAAATAATAGTAGCAAGCTCTTAGTACAAATGTCATCATTATTCTATCTAAATATAGTTAATATCAATTATGGCAGGTATCACACCTCCAAGTGCTGTTTGATCAATCCTGACGTGGTGTGCGTGGATGCAGCTGTGTCTGGCAGCTAGTGCAAATTTCATTATTATTCTGTCTAAACATAGTTAATATCAATTATGGTAGGTATCATAGCTTTGAGTGCTGTTTGATCAATCCTAATATGGTGTGTGTGGATGCAGCTGTGTCTAGCAGCTAGTACACATGCCATTATTATTCTGTCTAAATATAGTTAATATCAATTATGGCAGGTATCACAGTTACGAGTGCTGTTTGATCAATCCTGATATGGTGTGCATGGATACAGCTGTATCTGGCAGCTAGTACAAATGTCATTCTTATTCTATCTAATCATAGTTAATATCAGTTATGGCAGATATAGCTACGAGCGCTGTTTGATCACTCCTGATATGGCTTGCGTGGATGCAGCCATGTCTGGCAGCTTGTACAAAATAGAAGCCTGACTTGAAATGTCACAGAATGTAACAATCATATTCTGAACAAATAGTATTAAATTGACAATAGACACTCCGTTTAATAACATGGGTGTGTGTATAATAACACTACTGTTTTAACTTGTCATAAATGGCATACACTATATTGAACATCAATGGGAAGCATGATGATTTTTCATATAAGTAAATGTGCATAACAAGTCATATAATTGCTTTAACTTGAATTATGGTTTTGTAACCCATCTTAACCATACATAATACTTAAGCTGTTAACAAGGTAACTAATTTTTTATACATGACATTAAACTGACAAAGTTGTTCAAGGGAAACAACAGAAGCCTGAACTAGGAATGTCACAGAATGCAACAATCACATTCTGAACAAATAGTATTAAATTGACAATAATCACTCAGTTTAACATTTGCTGATTATACAAAAATAGAATGTTGCCATTTAAATCTAAAAATTTTTAGTTTATGCCATAAAATGTAAAGTTATGAATATGGAAAGGGAACTTGTAATTGTTAATCACAATAAGTGAATTTGTTATTTTTAACCTATAATTTCACACATTTTATAATAAGAAATGACAGATATGAAAATCCTTATGTGTAGGAAATGGGGGGAAGAGGGATGCACTGTTAATTAAAATGCACTAACTTTCATCAATGTTGACTTAAAACAAACTTGATGCTTAAAGTAAGTTAGCAACAAAGTAATTACTTAAATGCTGGCAAACAATGAAATATAACTTCTGATATATCCAGTAAATCCAGTGCATTATAAACATTAGGTATAAATATTATTGCCATCTATTTATATTAAGTAATGAGTTTTGAAAGACTTCATCAATAAGGGTGAATATAGCTGTGTGCTATAATCCTTTACTGAGGTTTTATATATGATACATCCTACTTTACTATAATTGAATTGCTTGTCTATCTTTCATGTAAATATTAATTGCTTATACAATAAGTAGACATTTATATTATATTAGAATTATGTCTAATCTACAATAGTACTATATATGTTCAAAATAATATAAATATTGCTTATTCCTATTACAAATATTCTCCATATGACAATTCAATTTCTGGAGCTCAGATGTTCTGGATTGTCAAGGTATGAGTGATAATCTGATAGACTTATGTTTATCCATCAGATTAGGAATGATTTTCATTCCATGGCTAGTGCAGATCTTAGTTTTGTTAACATTTATTAATTTAAATTTGTTGTTTCACAAAAATATTTTTAGTATGCCTGACCAAAACATTACTTTATTGGTAAACATTCAAAGTATAAAACTGAACATTTACTTTAAAAGCTCAAACATATACTTTATAGTTATCATAGAAAAATGTTTTATAGTCACAATAAAACAAAAATACATAGTCTAAATAACCTAAGATGGATTTAACTTTATTATCTTTAACTACCAATGGCTTAAAAAATCCTAGCAAGAGATCAAATCTACTGAAATATTTAAAATTGAACAAAGCACAAATTATCTTCCTTCAAGAAACTCATTTCAAAACAAATGACAATTACAAATGGAATCCTAAGGAACATATGATATTGGCGCAATATACTTATAAGACAAAGACAAAAGGGGTAACAATTTTATGGAAAACAAGTGTGATTAACTCAAAAATAATTTATAAGTATGAAGATAAAGAAGACCTTATGACATTAGTAATAGTTAAATATAATAACAGAATATGGACCCTAGCCAATCTATACTGGTTCCCAGACATTGGAACAGGAACTGTTAAAAACAATTGGATTCCATTTCCAATAATTATAAAGGCAACTTAATATTAGGAGGTGATTTTAACTGTATATTTGATATTTCTGAAACTACAAATAAATGACCACTGTGTGCTGTATCAAAAGCTTTAAACAAGTGGGTAGAATCATTTCATCTTGTAGATACTTTCAATTTTAAAGGAGATAATTCTTTGTTGTTTTCCCATCAAGATCACAGATTTGGTACCCAAACTGAATAGATAAAATATTTGCTGCCCATGACTTACACTCTAAAATCATTAATTTCTCAATCACTCCCTGCCCTTTTCAGACCACAATTCCTTGATACTAAAACTTCAAAATGGGTACAAACCATTAATCTTTAACTGTTATGCCTTGCTAAAATCTGTTACAGTCAGCTAGAGTGCATACCCCAGGGGCAATCAGCAGCAAACCTTCTTCCTCTTAGCCCACTCGCACCCCTTTCATCCATTTCACTGTTGATAATTTGTTGTATGTTAAGGTATTTAGCCCTTCTCAATAGTCATAGCCTTCAGTCCCTCCTCCTTAATACTTGTTCTTCACTAAACACCAAACAGAGGTGCAAAATCTCCAGCTGCTTTTATCTTTAGCTACATTGTGTGCAGTAAACAATGAGCTAAGGGGAATAGAAATATAAAAGAGAATAAAATCTGCCATTGCAGACTAGTAAGCAGCATTTAACCTCTAGCTGTGGTGTACCCCTACACATAGTTTTTCTTGGAGAAACCTTTCAGTCCTTGAACAAGGATGCCTGTATGTTTACCTTATTTCCTTGGCTGTCCTTTGATAATTAGCTAGGTTAACAGAATGCCTTGGATTCTCCCCTGCTACTTTAAATTCCAATTTATGACTTCCCTCACTTCCCCCACCTCCCAAGTGATTGCTTAGGTACAACACACCAAAGGTTTTAAAAACCCTGGATGCCATATTTGTTCTAATTGCAACTGAAAGCCCTCCAGGTGTAGCATCTCTAGTATGTGTCCCTGGACTAGCTGATAGTTTTTTTTAGCTAAGTTCTATCTGAAAGGTGTAGCGCCGCTCCGTTCATTCTGCTCACTTCACTCTCCTCCCACCCCCATTCCCACAAACCGCCATATCATTACTTTTATACCTATCCATGCAACCACACCACCTCACTTCCTGCCAAATCCCCCACCCCTCTACTTTCTGTTCTCATACTACCTCCCTTCTTTGCTCCTCCCCACACATACCTACTATCCACTATCAAAGACTACTATACCTTACTTCCACCCCTTCCTCTCATCCTCTGTTCTACATCCCATAAAGTGACATCTCTTACAACTCAAACTATACTCTTACCTTCTCTACTCCTTATATTCTATCACCTCACCTCCTATCACTCACAATTACCTACTCCCTATTTCCATCCCTCAAACACCACTCTTAACTGAAGTACTACACCACAACCCTATCTACTTATTTGTCCCTCCATCCTTCCCTCACCACTCCCATTCCTAAAATAAAAATATCTCCCCCTTCCCTTTAAAACAAAAAAACAAAGTCTACTTACTCAAATTAAAACCCCATTGCAAACCTCTACTTCTATCTGGTGACATTCATCCTAACCCAGGCCCTACAGACACTACTCTGAACAATAACCCCCTGTATCTAAACCTGCCAACCCCTCCAACCCACAAAAACAAGTACAATTCTGCTCTATCAATGTCAGGAGCCTTGTAAATAAAGTTCAAGAACTCCTAGATATATACTATACCACTGACATAGTAGTTATACTAAACATGGTTAAAAACCACACCATCTGGACAGTGAAAATCATCCTCCTGGCTATAATATCCTTAGATTAGATCGACCTTAAAGAAAAGGAGGAAGAGTCTCCATACTCTACTTCAACTGTTTCTCCCAAATCAGTCCCACACTAGACTTACCCTCCTTCTCACCAGCTGAACTCCTACTGACCAACTTCAAACTTAACAGTTTCAACACCATAACTGTCACAGCAATCTATATTCCCCTGGTGATAATATTAACATACTTGAGAACACCCTATCTCACCTCTCACATAACATCCACAATTAAATAATTATACTGGGAGATGTTAATATTGATTGGCTTACAATACATGCTCCCAACACTACTTCCTGTATAAACCTACATGGGTTTGAGCAGCTAATCACAACCCCAACCTACATCAATAAATCTCACCTACCTAGCTCTCTTCTTGACTGGATATTAGTCTCCCACCCTCAGCAACCACTGCCCTATAACAGTTACCAGACATACTCCCCACCTTACCAAACCTAACAAATTTATTACCACCTGCTCACTTTTGCATTTCTGTCCTAACTCCTTTATTCACCAACTCTCCAAAATTAAATGGTCTTACCTCACCACTCTTCCTTTAGATGAAGCTGTCCACTCCTTCAGCACTACATTCCTAAACATTCTTAACTCCCTTGCTCCTCTTCGCATAATTAGAATCAAATCTAATACTGCTCCCTGTCTCACTAAATCTACCAGAACCCTCATGAAAGACTGGGATAGGATCTGGAAATGTGGACTAAAACTAGGACCCCTTCTCTTTTTCAGAAATATAAATAACTCAGAAATAAAATAAAAAAAATCATCAATTATGACAAAATAAACTTCTACGCTAATCCTCCCTCTACTCTCAAATCAGACCCAAAGAAATTCTGGAGCTCTATTAAACAGACTCTTCATCCAGGAAACCCTTCTTCTCCTAACCCACATCCCAATGCAACACCTGAAGACATATCCAACAAGTTTAACAATCATTTTATAAACTCAATAACCTTCATAATAAATCCCCCCCCCAGAAACAACACTAGCATTCCCACAAACTCTATACCTCTTACAAACCCTCCTAACTCTTTCTCTCTAAAAGCAGTATCAACTAACTATGTAAAGTCATTACTCTCTAAACTTAAACCTTGCTCCGCATCTGTTGACAAGCTACCCTCTTACTTCCTGCAGATTGCCTATGAACTTCTTGTCTATCTGTATCCATCTTAATCATCCAATCCATTTCTGAATCTTAAGTCCCCACTGTATGGAAGAATTTTTTTACTCTACCCATTCACAAAGGGGGCAACTCCTCAGACCGATTGCCATACTCTCTCCACTCTCAAAAATCCTAGAGAAATGCATTCACAAGCAGGTAATGCATTATCTTCACTAGGAAAACCTTCTCAAACCCATGCAGCATGGTTTCCGTCCCAAGCATAGTACAACTACTGCACTCATATCATTCATCGATATAGTCTCCCTAGCTCAGGATAACAATAAACTTGTCTCATGCCTATTCCTTGACCTTTCTAAAGCCTTTGACACTGTCTCTCACCCACTCCTTCTAGATAAACTCACTAACTTATATTTCTCTCCCACTACTATCTCCTGGTTCTCCAGCTATCTCTCTACCCACCAGCAATCAGTTAAATGTCCTTCTGCACTATCCTTCCCTCTCACTGTACAAATGGGAGACCTACAAGGGTCCATACTTGAACCACTACTCTTTAATATTTTCACCAAACTTGCTCTACTCCTCTTGTCCCCAGTCATTTATTGTGCAATATGCTGATGACTTAACTGTTATAACCATTGCTGACAACCCAACTGATCTCCACTCAACTACCCAGGCATCCTTCCACACCATTGAGACTTGGCTTAGTGATATCAAACTAATACTTAACCCCCCCAAAAAAAAAAAAAACTAAGCTCATTCTCTTCCTCCCTAAAAACATCACCACACTCAAAAGTACATTTACCATCTTATCCTGCAACAACACTATCATCTCAGCTGAATTTAGTACTAAATTGCTAGGTGTTACAATAGATGATCAGCTTACGTTTAAGCTCCATATTACTAACTCAGTAAAAAGAACTCATCAGAAACAGCAAGAAATACTTAACTAACACTGCCCGAATAACTCTCCAGGCTTTATTACTCCCAACACTCCTGCACAGCTGCCACATATTCACAAACCTAAATTCTACACTTATTTACAAGCTTGGAACTACCTATAATATGATCGCCAGATTTGCAGCTAACCAAACCTACAAGTCACACCACTGTTTAGCACTACAGCAACTAGACTGGCTAGAATTCCTTCAGCTGCTCCAACTATACCAACTACAAATCATCCACTCTATCCTCTACCTACCCTCCTTCTGCCCCAGCTTCTCCACTATCATATCCAAATATTCCCCTGCAAGGACGCTACACAGCTCAAATCAAGAATTATTAGACATCTACAAATCCAAAACCAAAATAGGCTGCCTTCTCTATAACTATAACCCAGCTATATCCTGGAATCAACTCCCCTTGGAAATAAAATCCCTCCAGCACAGCAAAAGTTTCAAATTAGCCACAAGGAAATACATAAAAACAAAGTGGTTTTGACACTGTAGCCAGCCACCCTGAAACCACCATCCTCTCACCTATTTCACCACCTCACTCTTAATATATCTCTAACACTATTCCCCTGCCTCTCCTACCTCTTCCCTTCCTCTATTTCCAACCACTCTTAATTCTTACAGTCTCAAAACAATCTACCTGTCTAGTCTGTCTCCTATACTCTACCCTCCCCTACATCTCCTACTAGCCATTCTTACTTTCCTTTCTTGTTTCCAAACTCCTATATAACTAGATCCTACCCATTTTAAATAAGCATCTGCCTAACTATTAACTCATTTTGCTCCAAGCAGCTTAAATAATGTTGTAACTAGTCACATTTCTTCTGCTAATTGTTTAAAACCATGTTTGTAACAACTCACATACTTGTCTGCCAGTTGTTAATACTCTGTATAACTGAATTGCCTGAGGAGCTTTTTTTCTCTCCAGGTCTCTGCTTGTAAGATCCTATAGCTGATTGTTACTACTTTTACTAAAATTTAATAAATTGTTTTCTAGTCTTGAGGAGCTTTTCTCCCCGGGTCTCTGCTGAAAATGAGCCAAAAGCTCAGCCAGACTAACCCGGTTAACAAATGTAAAATAAATAAATAAACTCAAAAATTCCAGCATATATAACTAACATTAAAGAGTTTAAACCATGGTTATTACCTGAATTACAGTTCTTTTTATATATTAATTACACCACAAAGATAAATAAAATAATGGCATGGGACTCATTAAAAGCTTTCATATATGGTAAAACCCTAACTTAGTATAAAAAAATCAGTGAATGGGATTCTGAATTATTAGATCTACAATCCAAACTTTTGTCAGTAAAAGCTAAAAAAAAAAACAAAATCATTTGGAGATGAAAAAAAAGTACAAGTATTAAACAATAAATACAATGAAAATCTAACACATAAAGCTAGTTTAGCTTTAGAAATACTAAAATTTAATACCTTGGCCACTTCTCCCAAATATCTACATAATTTATCGACAAGAATCAAAATACAATCAAAATCTAATAACATTAAAAGTATTTTCCATGAAAAGAAAGGGAAACATGTCTCGGATATAGGTTACATTCTTGATGCCTATAGAAATCACCATATGGAACATTTCCAGAAAGAAAATATACATATCAATCAATTAAATCTAGATGAAAAATGTTCTAATATAAAAAAAACAGAAAATTTAAAACTAGATCCACAAGCATGCATATCCTACAAAGAAATCACAGATACAATTAAAGAAGGTAAAATAATAAAGCTCCAGGTATAGCTGGCATAATTATGGAAATATATAAACTTTTTCCTCAAAGATACTATCCGTCTTCCATAAAACTCTATTAGAAATTTAGTCACAAACTTTAATACCACCCTCTTGGAGATATTCCTTAATCATACCAATACTAAAGGAAAACAAATCCTCAAACCTCTGTACCTCATATAGACCAATATCATTATTAAATAATGACTATATGATATTTATAACAATATTAACTAACAGAATGAACATACTACTATCCAAAACAATAAATAATGATCAAACTAGATTTATATATCATAGACACACACATGACAATATTAAAAGGCTGATTTCTCTTATAGATTATGTTAATAAAGAAAATAAAGAAACACACATAATTGGCTTCAACATAGAGAAAGCCTTTTATTCAAAATCCTAATGCTATTTGAATTTCCTGCATACTTTGTTCATCTCCTAAAGAATATATATATATATATATATATATATATATATATATATATATATATATATATATATATATATATATATATATATATATATATATATATATATATATATATATATATATGGGTCTACCTGACAACACCGATGCACTACAACACCGACAACGAAATCACCGACATAACATAACCGAAAGTTCACAAACACGAAACCTCACATGCCCGACACACCACAATCCTGACAATCAACAAACAAAACAAATCCCTTGTCCAAAAAGCACACACACAACACAAGCACACCAAAATCCTTACAAACCCACACTAAACCTTACATACACAACTATCTATAACCTTAACCCAAACCCTAACCCTAAGGTCCATCACTATCTCACACTCACCTAACCCGCGCCCTAACCCTAACTCACTTAACCCGCCCCTAACCCTAAAGACTGTCACTATCGCACACTCACCTAACCCGCCCTAACCCTAACTCACTTAACCCGCCCCTAACCCTAAAGACTGTCACTATCGCACACTTACCTAACCCGCGCCCTAACCCTAACTCACTTAACCCACCCCTATCTCTAGAGTCCGTCAATATCACACACTTACCTTACTCGCACCCTAACCCTCACGTCCGTCACTACCGCATACTTACACAGCCTTTTCACATGTCAGTGTTCTCTGCGTCGGGGTTTTCACCCATCGGTCATCTCAGTTTTCGATCTTCTGGTGTTGGTGTTCTCATTGTCAGTGTTGTCAGCTTTCGGCGTTGTCAGGTAGACCCATATAGATATATATATATATATATATATATATATATATATATATATATATATATATATACATACAAATAATTTAGCGTATGCCAAGTTAGGTCATTTTACTTCTGAATCTATGCATATAACAAGAGGCACTAAACAAGGATGCCCCATGTCATCGAATCTATTTGCTCTGGCTATTGAAATATTGGCAGATTAAATTTGTAACAATATAAAAATCAAAGGAATAGATGTTTATGAACAATACAATTCTAAAGTAATGCTATTTACTAATGACATATTACTAACATTATCTAATACAAAAGAGACACTAGAAGAATTATATATATTAATTGATACATTTCACATGACATCAGGACTCCATTTCAATAAATCAATTTTTTATTTTTAAATAAAAAAAAAAAGAACTGCAGACTTAGGGGGATCACATCACAGGGAAACAAGAATCTACCTTAAAATATCTAGGAATTGAGTTATGCAAGGATAATAATGAACTAGTCTCAAAAAACTACAATAATATCATCAATGCAATTAAAATCTCTGTGGAAAAATGGGACAAAATAATAACATTTGAAGATAGACTACAGCACAACTGTTACCAGAAAGGAATATACTTAAATAAATAAATTCATGCCTAATAAAATTTTTATGGTTTCCTAAAATAAACAGAATAGCTTTACTACATCATATCAGACCACGGAAACAGGGAGGATTAAACTTTCCTGATATAGAAACATATACATAAGCATCAATATCTAAAACAATCTCAGATTGGATAAGTCCAAATTAATCTGCAAATTGGAAAGAATTACTAACTGTAATATCAATAAATGAATTTGATTTACAAAAAAATTCAAATAACAGATAAAAACAATTTGCCATGGCACGTTATGTATTAGTATGCAATATAACTTAACTAAACCCACTAAAACTCGTATGATTAATTATTACATTGACTCATTTAGGACAATTATTAATGCAAATATAAATTTAAAAATCTGGTTTGATCTTTTAACACCATTTATAGTCACAAAGAATTTTCCACATAAAATATATAGAGAAAGTATTAATTCTTGGGAACAGAAAGGATTTGTTTGTTGGCTCCAATGTATCAAAGAACTAAAAGTTTTAGATATACAAGTAATAAAAACAACATACACAATTCCACAACAGGTCTGGCGCAGGTTACAGAGTATTCTGTCAGATTTAAGTAGAATAATTAACAATTCTTCGTTTAAAGAAATACCTAAATTTATGAAATACATGTATGACATCATATATAATTACTTTGATATGGGAAACAGTATTTCAAAAGTTTACAAAATATTGTTAAACTATAAAACAACACCTAAAACCTCATATTGGAAATATATAACAAAAGGACACTCAATACAGTTTACTGAAGATATTAAAACAAATATCTTATTATTGATAAAATATACATCCTTTACACAATACTGGAAAGTTTTAAATTGGAAACGATTGCACAGAGCATTCTTAACCCCAGATAGAATCAGTAAAATTAGTTCTTCCATAAAATGAATATGTTGGAGATGTGAGCAAGTCCACAATGCAGATTGGAACCACATTTTATTTGATTGTGTTAAAGTTAAGCCATTTTGGAATTGTTTTAATAACTTTCTACAAACTTTATTTAATGAATCATTGTATTTAACTAAAGCTCTTGTATTATTAAATGTGAACAAAGGTCCTCATTTGAAAAGGTTAAACATGTATCTAGTATGGACTATACTTGCAATAACAAGGAAGTGTATAACAAGAAGATGGGATACAAAGACAATACCAACTTTAGAAGACTTCTACATCTCTCTGAAGACCACAGCATTATTGGAAATTAAAATTAAAGAACTAAGAATTTATCCAAAGCCATTTATCAACAACCCTTGGGGAAAAGTCTTATTGTTGATTGATACTATACAATAATTGATCAGACAGTCTGATAATGGATTGGAGATACTTATAAAGTAACTGTATACATTAAGATCTGTTATAATGTCAGGCTAATGTAAACAGCATACATAGTTATTTAAGATATTATGTATAAATATTATGGAATTCATTCAAATGTATTTGAAAAATAAAAAAAATAAATAAGAGGAAAATTAGGTTGCACATTCTCATGCTGTTCAATGTTTTTTCTGGGAGATCAGAATAAAGTATCATTAAGATAAAGAAGTTTGCCTTTTATGTAAACAAGATTGAAATTATACTTTTGCAATTGGAGCATCATGCATTGCAATCTCAGAGGAGCTGTGTGCATTGTTTTTTTCAAAATAGTGACCAAAGGTTTGTGGTCAGTTTTGATTTGAATAGGTCAGCCATAAATATAATCATGGAACTTCAAACTTGCAAACCCCAAAAGCTCTTTCTCTATTTCAGCATACTGCATCTTAGTTTGGGTTAGAGTTCTCGATGTATAGGTTACTGGCCTACCGTCTTGAAGAATGACTGCACCAAGACCAAACTTTAAAGCATCACAAGAAAGAGTTACTTATTTGTGAACATCATAGTATCTTAAAGAGGATGGGGTGGGATTTCTCTGTTTCAGGACATCAAATGCTCTTTGGTGTTGTTCTGACCAAGACTAAGTTATATCTTTGCATATCAGCTCTCTTAGCGGTGCTAAAAATTGACTCAAATCTGGAATAAACTTGCCTAAATAGTTGACTGTGCCAAGAAAACATTGTAAGGCTTAGAAGCTGTTTGCTTGGAAGGATCTGGTCATAAGCCTGAACTGGTAAACAAATGACCCACATAAGTAACTTGTTTTACCCTGATTTTACATTTCTGAGGATTCAGTTTAAGATTCACTTCATGAGCACATTCCAGAACTTTCCTGAGGTTTCTATCATGCTCGCATTCACCATTGCCTCCTACAAGAATATCATCTACTATAATAGCACATGGATAGTCAGAAAAAAAATGTTCTATCACACATTGAAAGAGAATTTATTCCAAATAGCATTCTCAAAAATCTGTACCTTCCAAATTGTGTACTGAAAGTGGTTAGCAAGGAAGTTTTTTTTATTAATAATTGTTTATTGATTTTTTTGTAAAAATTCATATAGTTAGTAAAACAATCATATTGAATATATAAACAACCATAAAAACAATCAAACAATATAAACAAGATAAAAATTCAAAGTCCATAACAGATACAATTTCATATATGTTTTACATTTTATCTAGAAGTTTTCTAAGTTTTAACCATAATTATTTTTTATGTGTATCATTTGTAGTTCTTGAGACAATCGTTTGTATTTCCCTATTACAAACAATCTTAGCTAATAAGATGAAGTCTGTAAAAGAGAGGCATTCTTTGCTCTTCCAATTTAAGGTAATAATTTTCCTTACAATTGCAAGAAGAGACAAAAGAAGGTGTGTTTGAGTTCTTGGAATACATGTTGGCATTGGCGTATTAAATAATAATGTAGAATCTGATAATTTGCATCTGTCCAATCACAATGCTTTTATAAAATTCCTAAAGTCAAACCAAAACGTACTTAGTATTTTGCAATTCAGGAACATGTGGACCCATTCTGTCTCTGATCTTTTCCCACATCTTCAACATTCAGAAATATATTTATTTGCTATCAAGGTAACTTTGTGAGGTGTCAGGAAGCTCCTATGTATGTATTTCCACGTAAAGACTTTCCAAGAAGAAGAAGAAGTTGTGTTATTAATAGACTTGTATACAATTTTTTTATTTCAGAGAAACTTGTCTTATTAACTTTTGTTGAAAAATTCCATAAGAATTCATCTTGAATTTGGATTTCCACTCTTAGCATTTTGTAAATTATTGACAAAAATATATCTTTATTTTTGTTCAATGCATTTAACTCACAAAAGAGAGTTAATATTTTAGGTGATGCACTTATGTTTGGGTTCCAGATCATTTTAATTCATTAGAAATATATTCTTTAAATATTTGTATATTTAGCCAATTATTGTGATTTATATTGTATCTAGCTATAAGAAAATTTGAGTTGTGGGCATTGTTATTGCTCAAAAATTGGTGCCAGAAATCCAGTCCATTTTCTTTCATTTCTTTTATTTTATGTATATTGTAAGAATCCACGCATCCTTTTGTGCAAGTGATAGGGAATATTATAAATGATAAACTCTTGAAAGTGTAATTACTATGCATTTTCCTTCTTGACGTTATTTAAAATGTAATTGATAAAAGGAGTGTACTTAGTGCTTTTATTTGTGTTATATACAAAATCTTTTATGATTAAAAATATTTTGTTATTGTCTGGGTAGAACTCATAATCCATAACAATAAGGTTATTATTAAAGGAGGGTGTTTTATGTATGGTTTTCTAATTAGAGATATAGTTAGTGTTTAACCATTGGCACATTATATTAAAAATAACAGATTCTGCATACAATTTGATATTTGGGAAGGCTATTCTTCCTTCTTCCAAACTTTTGTAATGCCATCTATAGCCTATTCTCAGTCTTTGTGGATGCCATAGAAAATTTACCAGTAAGGAATTTATTTGTTTAATTGATTTCTTTGAAGAGGAAGCTACTAATTTTTGTAGATAGAATATTTTTGGTAAGATGACCATCTTTATCAAAGATAATTGTTTTTCCATGGTAAAAATATTTTTCTTCCAGCTTTCCAGATGTTTTTTGATGACATCTAATACGTTTTTGTAATTTATTTTTATGGACGTGTTCCAATTAGATTTTGTGATTGCACCTAAGTATTTAAGTTTGTCATTTGTCCAATTAAGTTTATTGGGGGGTTTCAAGACTGAACTTTTTTTTTTGATAATTAATAGTTTTTCAGTTTTGCTATGATTGAATTTTAAACCTGAAATTTATTAGAAGATCTGCAGAGAGGATTCAATATAGTCAAAGGAGGAGTCGATATTACCAATAGTTAGTAAGATATCATCTGCAAAGAGCTGAATTTTGGAGGTATGATTTAAATTAATAGGTGATCCTTTTATATTAGGGTTAGTTCTTATATAGTTTGCAAAGGGTTTTATTGACAGAGCAAATAATAGAGGAGAGAATGGGCAACCTTGCTTTGTTCATTTAAATATTTTTAATGGGCTTGAGAAGAATGCACCAGTTTTGATATATGACATGGAATCTTCATACAATTTACTTATTAAATCGATAAAATTAGTGGAAAATATATTTTTAAGTATTTCATATAAATATGACCAACTTATAGAATCATAAGCTTTATCTAGATCCAAGCTAATAATTGAAAGTTCCTTTTTTTTGCAAGATCAATTAAAGAAATTAGCCTAATACCATTATCTTGTACTTTTCTATTTAAAATAAAACCTGTTTGGTCATCATTTATTAATGTTGGCATCATTTGGTTTAATCTTTTGGCTAGGATTGAATTATATATTTTATAGTCAACATTTAAAAGAGAAATGGGATGGTATGAAGATACAAGTTTTGGATCTTTGTCCTGTTTTAGAATGAAGAATATCATGGCATATTTCCATGATGGGAATTTGCTTTCTTTATTTCTGAATTCTTCAAATGCTTCTGTTAATATCTTTAAGGTATTATCTGGAATCATTTTTTGTATATCTCTGGAATCAATCCATCCAAACCTGGAGCTTTATTATTTTTGAGGCTTTGTATACTTTCTTTAAGTTCTTTTATTGAAATTGTTTTAAATAATTGAGTATATTGTTCTCTTGTCAGCTTTTTACTCACCTTCTCTTTTAAAAATGAGTCTCTCAAGTTTTCATTTGTTACTTTTACATTTATCTTATTTGTTTCTTCATATTTCTGTAATATATCTTTCAAGTCATTTTTATAATTTCACTTATTTCCTATAGTATCTAAAATCTCTTTAATATGTTTGGTATTTAGTACATTTTTAGATTTATTTCCAAGTTTTTTCATGTTTTTAGAGTTTGTCAAAATATGACTGCAGTTTAAGTCTTTCCAGAATTATTGCAAACTTATGGTTTAAGATTTCCACATGCTTTAAGTGTAGTTGTTTTAATTCCAGGTTTGCACTTAAGTCGTTAGTATCAAAGTGGGGTTTTAGTGTGTCAATTTTCTTTTGTAGACTTAGAAGGTCTTTTTCTAAGTTTTTTTCTTTTATTTAGATACCAATTATTAATTTTTCCAAAATATATGATTTAAGAGTGCCCCATAATATAATTTTGGATGTATGCTGGAATTCTGTGCCAAAAGTTTAAGTCATTGGGTTTAAAAATTACTTTAAAGCCAATAGCATTGAGGTCAGACAAATTGCAAGAAAAAAATTGAGACCTCATGTATTTTTGAAAACAGGTTGTCAGATACAAAGACTTTATCAATTATTGTTTGGGTACCAAATCTGTATGAGTAATGTGTGTACTTCAATGATTTTGAATCTTTGATTTCATATATATCTCTCAAGTTTATGGAAGGGATAAAATTGGGGCAGACATTGAAAAACTTCTTAGTTTAGAAGTTTCTTTTGAAGAAAGAATGCAATTGAAATCCCCAGCATAAATAATTCACCTTTTGATAATGTTGTAATCAATTCAAGGTATTTGCTAGCTGTTCTAGCACCAGTGCCAGGTATCCAGTAGGTATTTGCCAGTGTAATATATTTTTTATTAAACTCTATAATAACTAAACTTAACATTCCCTTTCTATCTGAGTAAGAATCAATTATTTTAGGGGTAGGTAATGATTTTTTTCCATAAGATTATAGTGCCTTTTCTCTTAGACTGATAGTGTGACTCAGCAAGTATTGAATAACCATTGAAAGATGTTCTAGCTAAATCTCTTTCAATTAAGTGAGTTTATTGCTGAAAAGCAATATCAAATTTGTTTGATTTTAAATATGTGATTAGACTTTCTCTCTTGATAGGGTTGCTAAGACCATTTACATTTATTGTCATGCATATATAAGTGGTCATTATTAAGGTTGGTTTTATTTAATATGGATTCTGCTATGGACAAATAGCATGCTTTAAAAACAATTAAACTAAGTTTGAAACAAACAATCAATTCAACCATGGAAAAGCTAGTTCCTGGTATGATGAAATCATCATCAAAACCACCCACTACTAGTATAAAAATTTCTAAATAAAGCGTCATTATCACTGTTGCCTTTAGAAATTATATGACAAATTATAATTATAAAAGGTAACTCTACCAATTTTTATAAGGTATTTTTAGTCAATATGATTAATTTGGCTAAATGTCAATATATTCGAAAGTACCTAAATGTAAATATGAATTCTGATATTTTAACTTTATATCAATGAATAAAGGATATGACTACTTATCAGGAAAAAAACATTTATAAGAATGTGTTAATGGCATAACATCACATGTTTAGCTACATTACATGTAGTGTTTTATACCTCAATATCAAGTGAGGTAGAAGAAGTGCGTAAACACATTTCAAAATAATTAAGACCTTATTCAGTAAAATTATCTCACCGAATACATTTAAAATACATTATGACATTTGAGTTTCTTAGTTAACAGAGAAAGAAGTTTTAATGTTTTGTTAGGTTCAACTCTTTGTGAATGCTTAGACAGATTTAGAGTTGTGTTATCCTATTTGTCATGTAATAAATACAATCTGTGTCTATGCAAGAGAATCCAAAGCCTGAAAATGTATTCTTAATAGCTGTATTTAGGACAAAGGTGCTCTATATCTCTGTATGATTCACATTTTAAGACTTTACGTCAACGTATTTATAAAGAGCAGTGTATATAAAAGCTATTTAATAATATCCCTTTTACTAAGTAGGGAAGAAAAAAGCCCTCATACAATCAAAATTTTCCTGGTATGTATATTTGCAATATCATTATATTTTAGATCAACGATCAATGTTTTATAAATGAATGAATTTCGTTCAATGTAAAAAGAAAGTACCTCTCATCTTGAATTATTTTTACATTAAATCAGACAGTACTTTTCAATATTTCCAGCAATAACCTTAAATATCTTCTCACTAGTCTAAGGGGAAAGCCCTTTCATCTTGTGGTCTAACCTCTAAAGAAAAGATATTGCTCTACAAGATCTATGCCAGATTCATTATTGACTCTCTAGACAGTCATGAAATCAATCAAGTTAAGTATATTTTGGACTGACAGATGAGAAGTTATTTAATGAATAGAGTATCTAATCTTATTATACTATTGGAAATTAATATATACTGACCTTTTGCCGGCACATCATACAAGGAAAACACCTTAAAAGAACAAGGATTGAGAAAAGATCACAAATGTAAATTATTTCTCTCACTATTTTTGGCATAAAACTCATTTTCCATACTTAAATTCTACTTACTGGATACTAAGGCATGGTGTGGATACCTCTTGATACTGAGGCCTAAACAAAAAAGGAAACAACAGAGGAGAAGAACTGTGTAACTTTGAAATTGCAAATTCAGTATAATCCTATAAACTTCAAACTTCAAGCAACTATTTTTTGCAGCTGGAATGGCTAAACAATCAGACCAAATGGAAGCACTAACTACTAAAACCAAACTGTCTCTTATAACTACACCAGAAAAAAGACACTTCATCTAAAAGGCAAAAAACTACCAAGCCACAGCAGGATACCATGAAACCAGCCCTTAGGTTGAAACAAGACCAGGCTCTAACAATTGATGACCTTAAGATGGCATTGCAACCTTTACAAGCTGAAATCCAGGGATTCTCACATAAACTTGCCTCATTCAGATCCAATCTGGATCAAATAATGCTCCAGCTAGAACAGAATGAAGCTGAAACCATGGACAATTAACTCAAAATACAAGAGCTAAAACAAAATTTACAGTCTAATAGTACTACTATCAAGATTTACATCAACAAATGCTGGATCTTGAAGATAGAAGCTGATGTAACAATTTTATTGTAAGAGGAATCCCTGAGCCCTTCAAAAATGCTAATCTCACTACAATAATCAGAGGTCTTAAACACACTCCTTGACAACAAAGATCTTCTAAAAGAAATAATCATAGAAAGGGCCCACAGATCACTTAGATGTTCACAAATAACTGAAACTCCAAGGCAAATCTACTTTAGACTTTTGAACTTAGCACATGTTCAAACTATAATTATGGCCTAAAAGGCAAAAAAGACCATTACTTGGAGAGGCCATAAAACTACCATTATGCAAGACCTTCCATTGGAAATCAAGCAGAAATGCCAGAACCTCTCTATATACTGTGCTTACCTAGTGGAAAACAAAATTTGTTTTCAGATTAAGTACCCTGCAACTTTAATCTTCCACCACAAGGACACAGAATTTTCAATAGAAACCCCTGAAGAGGCAAAGTTCATTTTCTTGTGTGTTTTCAGATACAACCCAGCTTGATTCAACTTACCATACAAGTCGCTAGTCAATTGGAGAACACTTCTTGAAGGGTTTCATCATGTGAATAAAACCACTTAAATTTTCAAATGAAATAAGTTCACTAAAAGTGAAATCCTGTAGTATTTAGCTTCTCAGCATTCTATTTCCCAGAAGGCTTCCCTATGTTTGAGGAAACACTGAACCATAACTTCTTCCACACAGTGATGTCACTTTTGAGTCACTGGAACATCACACTGATGAAGAAACAAAACAGCTTGTATTTGGACTTGCCTAGTCAATCTGGCGTTAAAGGATTCCTCAACACTGATCACTGATTCAACCTCATTGCAACATTTCTGTAAGAACATTTCATCTTAGAAAATTAGCAGGCAGATTAAACTGTAATTTTTTCACATTAAAATCCTTAGCCTGTTTTAGATAGTTTTTAAAACTGACTCTGCTTGCTTTCTACTCTCTAGCTTATGCTAAACTACATAATTTCACTAGACACCCAAAAACCTTTTGTAAGGGCTTTTTGATGATGCATTGTTACTTGCCTAAAAGATTTGATCTGCTATAATGCAAAAACAGGGGTGGCCACGGTGGTGCAGTGGTTAGCATTGTCGCCTCACAGCAAGAGGTTCTCCGGTTCGATCTTCAGTTGGGGTGCCTTCTGTGCGGAGTCTGCATGTCCTCCCTGTGGTTGCGTGGGTTTCCTCTGGGTGCTCCGGTTTCATCCCAAAGACATGCAGTAGGTGGATTGGACACTCTAAATTGGCCCTAGGTGTGAGTGTGTGTGTGTGTGTGTGTGTGTGTGTGTGTGTGTGTGTGTGTGTGTGTGTGTGTGTGTGTGTGTGTGTGTGTGTGCACCTTCTGTGGAAGGTTGGGCGCCGGGCTGGCAACTCGACACTGTAAAACTCCACTGCCAATCATAAGCCGACAGGTGATCCACTGTGGCGACCCCTAACCAGGAAAAAAGACGAAAGAAAAAGAAGATAATGCAAAAACAGAACTATGCAAATTAAAAAGAGTCTGATGATGAAAATTGAAACCTGTGACATAAGATCAAGATTGATTGACATGTTTTAAATGTGTTATTAAGCAGAATAGCATTAACTTTTGGCTCAATATAACAACTGCAAAGGCCAGGATAGACTCTACAAGACTCCAGCTCTCTTGTTATACATATCTGAGCAAAATGCTTCTAATTTATCCATCTCTTTGACATATCTGAAAAGAGCACTGCTGTGCTGAATCAAATTGAATGTTCAGTAATAATATTGTTACAATTAACCTTAGCCTATGTAGAGAAATTTGTTTAGATAAACATATAACCATCAATCATTAGATTAGTTTGTTTTTAGCACTGAAATTTAGATACTAGTAAGTGCATTATTTATGTATTAAATAAATAAATAAAAGGCAAACATCTTGCAGATATTGTAGGCATGCATAAACAATAACCAAATGAAAGTCAAGAATTTGCATATATCTGTCATATCAGTCAAATGTATATATATATATATATATATATATATATATATATATATATATATATATATATATATAATATATATATATATATATATATATATATATATATATATATATATATATATATACACACACACACACACACACACACACACACATATTTGCCGACTATAAAAAACGATTATTTGGCATTATCACCCTCTTCTGCAGCTATACATTCATAGGGTTGAAGTAACCCTATGGACTTAAGGTATACTGTAAATAAACTAGTCAGACTATACCTGAGTTAATGGGTTAATTGCTGGATCTCATTATCTCTACTTGGATTAATGGTAATCTGTCTCTCATATATTGGTAAAGAGACAGAATATATAAACTTAAAGAAAATGTTGTACTGCTCGTTGCTAGAAGGTACTTGCTTTAGTTGCTAACTATACATCCCATTCCTTCTTTGGTTACTATTCATAAGGAAAACAAATGTTCCTAATACCATTGTTACATGTAATCTGGCAATTTTATTTACACGTTATTAAAAAGTTGTAAAAATTGTTACTAATGTTGCTGTTACCTAAGATCATTAATACTTAGAAATGCCATTCTGTAATGTTTTTGAGGTTGTTTGTGTCATACTTCCTCCATTAGTGTTTTTGACTTAATTATGATATTTTTGTTATTACTATCAAGTTACACCTGTCTTAAGTGATGGTATTGCTAATAATCCTTCTGTTTTGTCTTCCTTTACCAAGATACTCATGTTGCTACTGTATAGATATGAAGTTATATTCAACTTTTGATTATCTATTAATAATCAAGGGAGGAGCTAAGCACTGTGTTTAGCTGATGCTTGTTCACAGTTGAAACAATCTAGGTAGTTTTATTATCCCCCTGCCTTATACTTTTTTCATTTCAGGCCTAAACGTAACAGTTTCCTGTAATACATCAAACATATACACATTGTTTCAGAGGGATGCGTGGTTAGGCACCTACATAGGGTTTAAGGGTTTAGAAGTCACCTATCGCAAAGTATCTCCAAATCTTACAATTTTAAGTACAAACATATGGACTTACATGCCCCAACTAACCAACACTTATAATAAAACAAATCCAGTTTTGTGATAATGATTACAATTGATTCATGGAATATAAAGGGGTTATTATATAAAAAAAGAGAAACTTAATATGCACCTCACATTCCAAAATAAATGCAATATAACTTTTTTACAAGAGACCCATATGACTAACGAGCTCTGGAATAGTGATAGAAATAGGAAATGGGTGAAGCAAATAATTGCTGATGACTATGACTCATCTTCTAGGGGGGTAACAATTATAATTAACAAATCCTATTGGGGGAAATCACTTCCACCAAAAGCGATCCTAATGGAAGATGGTGTCTATTCAGTAACTGCCATATGCTAAATAAACCTTTACTTTTTATAAATGTATACAGCATCATTTTATTTATGATATCTTTAATGTTCGTTTGTCTTTTGGCTTTTTCCGGTTAGGGGTCGCCACAGCGGAAATCCAGTCCGTTAATGATTGGCAATTGTTTTTTTATGGTGTTGAGTTGCCAGCTCGACGCCCAACCTTCAATGAAGGCATGCCCATTCAACGCATGTCTTTCAAACGCCCACTCGACCACAGGGAGGACATGCAGACTCCACACAGAAGGCACTCCCAACCCAAGCCGAGAATCGAATGGGAGAACCTCTTGCTATGAGGCAACAACGCTACCGCTGCACCACAGTGGAAGTCATTTATGATATATTTAATATCTTAACAAATTATCAAAATCATCTATACATCATAGGAGGTGATTGGAATGCTCTACTCAGCCCAGACAAACATAGGTCACATAAGGAAACTAGGCAGTCTCAACATACTGCATTAGCACTATAAGAATTACGGAACACTTTTGATCTAATAGACACTTATTTAAAATTTCAGCATGATAACTCAATACCTAGAATTCTTTCTTTTCAATCAGACATAAATCCTGGTCTAGAATTGATGCCTTCCTAATTTCCCAAATTTTCACCCACTATAGACTGAACTATAAGGTCTCTCCAAGATCTATATCTGATCATTTCAAAATCAATATTTCTGTAAACATCTCAAATTATAATCCAAGTTCATCTTATGTCAACAACTGGACCTTAAATTCTAATATTATTCAAATAGAAGTAATACAGGAAATAAATCTTATCCTTGTCCAACTTGACAACGAGCTTATCTCTACTCATATCCCTTATGATGTCCAATGGGCTGCTGCTAAATTGGTCATAAGAGGTCTAATTATCCAAAAAATCCTCGTGGTACAAGAAAAGGTATAACAATCTAAATCCAAACTGGAGACTCAAATTAAGGGTATCAAAATAGAACTCCAACATAACTACTCAAAAGCTCTGGAAGAAACAATGGTTGATTTGTAAAAACAATTATACAACCTCTACCTAAAAAAAACTCTCATTTTTAGAAATGAGATCCCTTTACCAATACTCAGAATGGGCACAAACCTATTCCAAAATTCTTGCCAGATTAATATTAAAAACAGACCTCCTAGGATTAAAGAAATCAAATATAAAGGACTACTAAAACATAAAGATCAAGACATTATAGACACATTTGAGGATATCTACTGAAATCTTTATAATCTCCCAAACTCTCACTCTAGCAATAAATTTGTTGAGTTCATGCACATGTTAAAATTCCCTCAACTTAGTGACTCTCAAAAGAACTCTCTAAAATCGCCCCTCTGTTTAGAAGAAGTTAAAATTGTGATCAATAAACTCAGGGTAGGCAAAGCCCCTGGCCTAGATGGATAAACTGCAGAATTCTACAAAACATTTTCTGAGCCTGTCTCAAAAATCTTATTAAAAATATTTAATTACATCGTCCAATATGGCATAACTGATAGATATTTAAATAACTCAAAAACCAGCTTAATACTTAAACCAAACTCTGACCCCTTAGATCCAGCTAGCTATGGACCAATTGCCCTCATCAATATGGACTTCAAGATTTTAGCCCATGTTATTGCAAACAGACTGAAAAGCATACTCCCCTTCATAGTCTCACATGAACAAATGGGTTTCATGCAGAATAGACAAACATGCAATAAAACTCTTCTCTTAGATACCATCATAAGAGTTCTAAGTAATGATAAACATCCTAGATACGCCCTTACTGCTGATGCAAGTAAAGCCTTTGACAGAGTAGACATAACCTTCCTCTTCAATGTCTTACCCTCTTTTGGAATCCCCCAATTATTCATTAATATAATTAAAGTACTTTACTAAAATGCCTCCACTACCTTAAACATAAACAAATTTAAATCCAACCCTATTGTCATATCTAATGGAACAAGACAAGGTTGCCCCCTGTCCCCCTACCTTTTTAACCATTATCTAGAACCATTGCTTTAATTTTTATCTCAGAAAAGTTTTATCATATACCTAAAATCTTGAATATAAAACCTTTATACTCTGTGTTTGCTGACAATCTAAATTTATACTTTGAACTACCCAATAATGACCTTCAAAAAAAACTTAACTCACAAATCCTGGTCACGGACTCTCCAATAAGTGTAACAAGCACCTCAAGTTCAGCAAATGTTTATGGCATGAACAAATGATAAAACAAACAGCAGGACAGAACTCCAAAAACTGACAGCACAAAACGAATATAATGACTGGTTAGAACTTTAAAAACTGACAGCACAAAACGAATGTGATAACTGGTTCAGCATTTTCACCCACTCATATAGTGGGCTTCTTCAGAACCTCTTGTTGATGCTAAATATAGCGTTTTATTTAAAATAAGGCTGCAAAAATAATGCATACAAAGTGCAACTATGTATCCATTAATGGAAACATGCCTCTTAAAGCTATAACTAGCATAAACAATTTATCTTGCTTGTAACCATGCTTATAAAAAACGTCCCTTATTTTCATCTAATAGTGCTCGTTTGATCGTAAATCATAATCTGCTGCACGAAAAAATCAGCTACAAGAAAAAAAAAAAAAAAAAATATATATATATATATATATATATATATATATATATATATATATATATATTGCGGACATATGATGACTAAAATGGATATAAAACTCAAATGAAGGTGTCTCATGTTAAATATATACAAAATTTACATCATATAAGACATCTTACTGTCACATCACTAGAATTCACCTTAAAATGATGTACCTATGATTGTGTGAATACATATAGAAATGACATAATGCATTATAGATTCAGTACATATATAAACTCCGTCTTGGTAATGAATCGACCAAACACTAAAAATATATGTGTAATATTAAAAATCATGTATATACAATGTCAATATTAAAGTTAAAAATGTTTAAAAATATTTAAGAATGTGGTTCCAAATACATAAACATACAAGCTGAAACTGATAACCCCCTATATATATGACCCCTTGTATATGTATCCCCTTATGTAAATTCCTAATATTCAGTATGTAAATTTGTTCATTACTATTGGCTCCCAAACTGAACTCCAATTAGTTTTGATTATAGTTGTTGTATACTAATAATAGTATTATGTTTAAATCTTCTCCAGGATTGGTTTACATGAAATATGTTCATTGAGTCTTTGAGGAGTGGCATTTAAATAAAGTTGCCACCAGACCTCTTTGAAACTCAATAAAGTTTTATAATTACCACCTTTTGGATCCACTGAAACAATTTCCAAAATGGCAAATTTGAAATTGTGTCTATCACCCATCTTTTTTATATGTCTATATAAGTATTTGTAATATCTTTCTTCTGAATACAATAGGTGTGATCATATATACGTTGTCTAAGACAACGTTGTCTCGGTTTTACCTATGTAAAAACTAGTACATTCACAACATTTGGCTAAGTAAATAAGCATTTTTGTTCTACAATTCCCATATTTTAATTTAACTAATGATTGTGATTCATTCTGGATAATCACTTTCTTATCTTCTAATATATACTTGCATTGGTTCCATGTTCCAAATTTTGAAGTATGGGAGAAATTGTTAGACCTTTTGTCTCCATTTACTGTCTTAGGAACTAATAAGTTCTTTATGTTCCTTCCCATTTTGTAGACAATTCTTGGTGTGTTCCCCATTACTTCCACTAACTTAGAATCATGGGAAATCAAATACCAGAATGTATTAATTATATTAACTATATTGTCTGTGACTGGATTATATAGTAGTATTAATGATCTTTGATGACAAGTTGTCGTCACATTTTCACAATTCATACCCAATTTCATCAAATGTTTAGTTTCGAATCCTGTTCCTAGTAATGGTTTGTATTTATTACCCCATTTTTGAGTTACATAATGTCCAATTTCTGTTAATATTTTTGATGGATAACCTCTCTCCATAAATAAATAAGTGATAAATTTAATTTCCTCAGCCAATATCTTTGCATCTGAAGTCATACAGGCAGCCCGAATGACCTGCCCTTTGTAAATATTATGTTTCATATTGAGTGGATGACAGCTACTGTATTCCAAATAATCATTAGTAAAAGTTTTCTTCCTATGTATCCTAGAATAAAAAGTGCCATCTTGCTTATAAATATATGTGTCAAGATACGCTATACCTTCAGTATTGTAAGTATAGGTAAATTTGAGGTATTCACTTGTGGTATTTAAGAATTGTAAAAAAGTGGCTAATTTTTCTTCACTATCATCCCATAAAACATAAATGTCATCCAGAAATCCTGAATAATGTTTTACACACTTAAAGAAGAATTCACTAGGAAATAATGACGACTGCTCCCAATCAAGCATGACCAGGTTGGCAAAGATGGGAGCACACGCTGCTCCCATAGCTACCCCCATTGTCTGCTTGAAGTACTCACCCTCAAAAAATATAAAATTGTTGTCTAAAACAATAGACATCAGTTCCACAATAAGGCAGGTGTCTTTCCAACTAAAATCAGAGTATTTCATAATACTATTACAGAATGCCTCTAGACCAGCCTGTTTGGGTATACAAGAGAAAAGGTCAATAACATCTATGGTGACAAATATCAGGCCATCTTTACAATCACCAGTAGGAAATGTACCTAAAAATTCCCATGAGTCTTTGACCATGTGAGGTATTCCACTGTATATATGTTTTAATTTTGCATCTATAAATTTACCCATAGGGAATGTTTTAGATTTACTGCCTGATATGATCGGACGGAAAGGGGGGTCTAAAGTGTCTTTGTGTATTTTAGGTATACCCACAATGATGGCTAATCTTGGATACTTAACTTTCAGAAAATTATAAATCTCCTTATTAATCCTACCATCAATATAGAATTCCTCAATGTAGGAATCTATCCGTCGATAAGCTATATTAATTTCGTTAATAGAGCTATTTTCATAATTACCTGAATAATATAAAATATCATACATTTTCTTGAAATATTTTATACTATCATATATAACAATACCTCCCCCCTTATCCGGTTTCATCACTCTAATGTTAGTGTCATCCTGTAATGCCTTGAGTGTCTTCCTTTCCACTTCTCTTAAATTACAAATGTATTCCTTATTAACTGTAATAGATACTTGATACATTTCTCTTGTCACAATTTTCTCATATATATCCACCATGAGATGACTTGGTGGTATAAATGCACTTCTTTCCTTGAAACTGTTGCCACCATTGCTATTATTGGTATCAGAAAGATACTTAGTGTTAATTTTATCATTGAAAAATACCGCTAAATTCATCTTCCTAGTGAATTTCTTTAGTTCACACAAACAATCTACCACATCAAAGTGTGGATTGGGAATGTATTTCATGCCCTTGGCCAACAAATTAAAATGTGTCTTGTGGATGTCAAGACTTGAAAAATTATAAATATTAAAATTATTAAATGTATGCCTATTATCTACTATAACTATATCTTGACGAACACTACCAGCTTCTATCAAGGTGTCTCTTACCACTGTTTCTTCCTCCCCCATGGTCGCTGCCTGGATCTTGCTGGTGACCAATACTATTGTTGGTGTGTGTTCCTGTACGGTTGCCCCTGCCTGGTATCGACCCTCTGAAAATGGGAGTCCTTGGTACGTTGATTCCTATCCTGAGTAGATTCATATGATCAATTGTTTTTATATCAGTATTTGTACTTCCTTCTTTTTGTTTGTACCAATCATAAACTGTACTTTTCTTATATTGTTCAAAATCTCTTAATATTTTTTTCTGCTTTCTTACACAAATATTTTGTACCCATTTCTCAGCCAAATTGTATTGCTTCTTATATAATCATTCCCATTCAGAAAATAATAAATCGTTAGTGATCTTAGTGTTTAATACTTCTGTTTCCTGTACTAGTTGACATAATTTTTCATCATTGTATTTTATGAGCATTCTCATAAAATTGAAACCACATTGGTTAAAAAATGCATTAAATTCAGTAACACATTTGTCAGTTATTGCAATGCCCATTGGAATTTTAAAAAATCTCAGTCCCATTGGAACAATTTTCATATTAATACATTTTTGTAAATATGCGTTGTCAGCTTTGATTCCATTAATACTTTTAAGTTTTTTACCTAGTAAAAAAAACATTTTTTAAATGCCAATGGTCATTGCAATATGCAAAAAATAAAAATATTTGTGTAAGAAAGCAGAAAAAAATTATTAAGAGATTTTGAACAATATAAGAAAGGTACAATTTATGATTGGTACAAACAAAAAGAAAGAAGTGCAAATACTGATATAAAAACAATTGATCATAAGTATACATATGAATCTACTCAGGATAGGAATCAACGTACCAAGGACTCCCATTTTCAGAGGGTCGATACCAGGCAGGGGCAACCGTACAGGAACACACACCAACAGCAGTATTGGTCACCAGCAAGATCTAGGCAGCGACCATGGTGGGTGAAGAAACAGTGGTAAAAGACACCTTGATAGAAGCTGGTAGTGTTTGTCAAGATATAGTTATAGTAGACAATAGGCATACATTTAATAATTTTAATATTTATAATTTTTCAAGTCTTGACATCCACAAGACACATTTTAATTTGTTGGCCAAGGGCATGAAATACATTCCCAATCCACACTTTGATGTGGTAGATTGTTTGCGTGAACTAAAGAAATTCACTAGGAAGATGAATTTAGCGGTATTTTTCAATGATAAAATTAACACTAAGTATCTTTCTGATACCAATAATAGCAATGGTGGTAACAGTTTCAAGGAAAGAAGTACATTTATACCACCAAGTCATCCCATGATGGATATATATGAGAAAATTGTGACAAGAGAAATGTATCAAGTATCTCTTACAGTTAATAAGGAATACATTTGTAATTTAACAGAAGTGGAAAGGAAGACACTCAAGGCATTACAGGATGACACTAACATTAGGGTGATGAAACCGGATAAGGGGGGAGGTATTGTTATATATGATAGTATAAAATATTTCAAGAAAATGTATGATATGTTATATTATTCAGGTAATTATGAAAATATCTCTATTAACAAAATCAATATAGCTTATTGACAGATAGATTCATACATTGAGAAATTCTATATTGATGGTAGGATTAATGAGATTTATAATTTTCTGAAAGTTAAGTATCCAAGATTATCCACCATTGTGGATATACCTAAAATACACAAAGACACTTTAGACCCCCCTTTCCGTCCGATCATATCAGGCAGTAAATCTAAAACATTCCCTATGGGTAAGTTTATAGATACAAAATTAAAACATATATACAGTGGAATACCTCACATGGTCAAAGACTCATGGGAATTTTTAGGTACATTTCCTACTGGTGTTTGTAAAAATCACCTGATATTTGTCACCATAGATGTTATTGATCTTTTCTCTTGTATACCCAAACAGGCTGGTCTAGAGGCATTTTGTAATAGTATTATGAAATACACTGATTTTAGTTGTGAAGACACCTGCCTTATTGTGGAACTGATGTCTATGGTTTTAGATAGCAATTTTATATTTTTTGAGGGTGAGTACTTCAAGCAGACCAGGGGGGGTAGCTATGGGAGCAGCGTGAGCTCCCATCTTTGCCAACCTGGTCATGCTTGATTGGGAACAGTCGTCATTATTTCCTAGTGAATTCTTTAAGTGTGTAAAACATTATTCAAGATTTCTGGATGACATTTATGTTTTATGGGATGATAGTGAAGAAAAATTAGCCACTTTTTACAATTCTTAAATACCACAAGTGAATACCTCAAATTTACCTATACTTACAATACTGAAGGTATAGCGTATCTTGACACATATATTTATAAGCAAGATGGCACCTTTTATTCTAGGATACATAGGAAGAAAACTTTTACTAATGATGATTTGGAATACAGTAGCTGTCATCCACTCAATACGAAACATAATATTTACAAAGGGCAGGTCATTTGGGCTGCCCATATGACTTCAGATGCAAAGATATTGGCTGAGGAAATTAAATTTATCACTAATTTATTTCTGGTGAGAGGTTATCCATCAAAAATATTAACAGAAATTGGACATTATGTAACTCAAGAATGGGGTAATAAATACAAATCATTACTAGGAACAGGATTCGAAACTAAACATTTGATGAAATCGGGTATGAATTGTGAAAATGTGACAACTTGTCATCAAAGATCGTTAATACTACTATATAGTCCAGTCGCAGACAATTTACTTTATTTATTTTACATTTGTTGACCGGGCTAGTCCAACTGGATACATATCCATTTTCAGCAGAGGCCCGGGGAGATAAGCTCCGTGCAGAAAAAAAATAGCAAAATAAAACATTTTTACAAACAATGTTGTTACAGGTTAATACATAAATTATCATAGAGGTCTAAGTACCTCCCATTTTAAAAATTTGAATACAATACTAAAAATAGGACTAATATTATACTATAGACTGGGAAGAAATAGGTCTGGGATAACAGGAAAATAAAACCTTTATATTTACAGAGAGTATTAGAAGTTAGGCAGGAAAAATCAAAGAGGACAGAAATACATCACAGTGCCGAAGGCAGGTAGTGGACAAAATTACAGAGAGGACAGAAATACTTTGCAGTGCAGTAGGCAGGTACAGTTCAGATTGCAGATAGAATACAGAAAGTCAAATTAAAAGAGGCATAAGTGTGTCTTTTATATATATTAAAGAGTTTCCACACTAAGAGTAAGCTTAGGGCATGAACAGAAGGGTAAGGGATAGCAAAAAGGTAAAGTGGCAAGAAGGAAGGTAGAGCTAGTTATAGGGAAATAGTGGGTAGGCAGTACCTGTTATGAGTAGAAAAAGTAGAAAACTGATCAGTCAGGTTTAGTACAGGGGCATAGCCAGTGTGTTCTTAGGAAAAGTTTCAGTTTGTTTTTGAAAAGAGATGTGGAGGAAACTGAAGAAAGTTCACTGGGGAGAAGGTTCCAGGATTTTCCAACAGTGTTGCTGAAAAGAGAGTCCCCAGCCTTGTTATTAGATTTAGAGGTGTTTACAAGAAGTTTGTGTGATGAGCGCAAGGAATCCAGATTCTTATAGGGATAGATGAGGTTAGTTAATATAGGAGTACTGGAAGGTTGGTAAAGAGTCTTATGGGCAATGGTTAGTTGGTGGAATTTAAGCAGATTCTGAATTTCTAGCCATCCAAGCTGCTTAAGATTATAGCAGTGGTGGGTTCTGAATGGGTTGCCAGTAGCAAACCTGGCAATGTTATTGTAGGAGATATCCAGTTTGGCGAGGTTATTTTTAGATAAATTAGTAAATATGGGTGAGGCATAGAGGAGTGTAGAGATTAGATGGGTGTGAGCAATAATTTTTCTGACTGTTGGTGAAAGGAATGGTTTGATTCTGTAGAGAGAGCCTAGCTTTTTATTGACGGTTTTTATGGTATTGTTGATATGTGTGTCAAAGTTAAGATTGTTGTCTATGGTAATACCAAGTAGTTTAGTAGTTGGGTCAGGTGATATGGGAGTACCATTTGTGGATATTACTGAGAAATCTATTGGGACAGTCTTACGAGTAGGATTGAAAAGGAGGAGTTTTGTTTTTGGGGTTCAACAGAAGGCAATGTTGTGTAAACCATTGTTCTACTGTATTAAATACTTCTAGGGTAAGGGAGTGAAGTTTAGAAGTTGATGTGGCTGTACATATAAGTGTAGAATCATCAGCGTACTGAACACATGTAGCTTGGGGGATTGCTAGATGAAGGTCATTGATAAATATGGAGAAAAGAAGAGGACCTAATATGGACCCTTGAGGGACACCAATGTTAATGGGCAGGTGGGTAGATAGAGTGTTGTGCCAAAGTACTGCCTGTTGTCTGTTATCTAAATAGGATTGGAACCATTTAATAGTGAGTGTATCTAGTGAGAGGGATTTGAGGATATTTATAAGTATTTGGTGATTAACCATATCAAATGCCTTGGACAGATCGATAAATAGTGCTGAGGAGAGCATATTGGCATTTTGGTTTTTGTTAATACAGTCAGTAAAGTAAAGGAGGGCAGTAGTACTGCTGTGGGATGGTCTGACACCATGTTGACAGCTGGAAAGTAAGTTATTTTGGATTAGGTGGTCTAGCAGTTGCTTATGGATGCATTTTTCCATTAGTTTTGCCAAAGGTGAAAGTAGGGCTATGGGACGGTAGTTGGAGAAATCAGTAGATTTTCCACCTTTATGAAAGGGGATAATGTGGGAGACTTTCCAGATGCTAGGGATGTGTCCTTCACTAATGGTTCTGTTAATCAGAATGGAAATGGGATAGGCTATGGATTTGGCTGATTTCTGTAGATATTCAGCTGGTAATTGATCTGCTGAAGGAGAGCAAGGTTTAAGTTTTTGGATAAGAGAAAGAATATATGTTGTAGGGATGGGTTGAAAGAGAAAAGGAGGGGGTGGTGTTGTGTTAGAGATAGGTAAAGTGAAATTATTAGGTGATAGGTGACTGGCAAGTGATTGAATGGCCTCAGTGAAAAAAGTATTGAAGGCATTGGCAGTGTGCTTTGGGTTCTCCTGGTCTGTGCCTTGTGGGTTAGGTGTAATGGAGTGACCTGGGTGTAATAGTTGGTTAACTTGCCCAGAATTTTTGTGGGTTATTAGGTTTAGTTTGCTGGAACTGTAAGTAGTAGTTTCTTTTATCAGACAGTATAGCTTTCTTAGTTTCATTTCTCAGTTGTCTAAAGTTTTGATGGTCAGCTGAGTTTTTAGTCATATGCCATTTGGCCCAGTATTTATTTATAAGGTGGATGTTTTGTTTGGTGTCTTTTGACAGCCATGGGGCAGATTTAGTCTTGATTCTAATAGAGCGGTTTGGTGCATGGTTATCTAGGATGGTGAGGAATTTGGAATTAAAGTATTTGACAGCTTCCTCCAATGGGAGGTGTCTTAAGGGAGACCAAATACATGCTCTTAGTTCACTTTGGAAGAGGTCAGGGTTAAAGTTTTTCTTGGATCTAATGGACTTGACAGTGGGTGGAATGGTGGCATTGGTTTTATGCCTGATAATGTAGGTAAGTGAGTGGTCACTAATATCATCAGGGAGGGTTCCAGATTCATATATGTGGGGATGTTTTTTTATGAGTATCCAATCCAAGGTACTCTCTTTCTTATTGGGCTTGTTTATCCTGGTAGGGGAGGTAATGATTTGAGAGAAACCAAATAGGTTAATGAGGGTGGTAGGTTGGCTGCTGCAACAGCTGTTCCAATCTATGTTAAAATCACCTAGGATAATGGTTTCTTGGGGCAGGTTTAGTGATAGCCAGCAGAGGATATCTTCTATGGTGGTATTGTTATTGCCAGGAGGTAGATAAATACAGATAATATAGATGGATTTGAAAGTGTTGAGTTGAAGTTTGGAAATAATAATTTCAGCAGTAGAATCTACAGGTGGTTTAAGGTCATAAGTGGTGATCTGTAGACCTGATTTAAATAGGATAGCAATTCCCCCACCTTTCTTTGCTATACGGTCAGATCTATATATATTATATCCGGGTGGGGTGATTTTGTTGTCTTTAGTTACAGGCTTTAACCAGGTTTCTGTTAAGCAGAGAATGTCGAAAGAGTAGAGTTCTAAGAGAGCATGGAGTTGTGAGACTTTATTATTGATGCTACATATGTTGAGGTGGGCTATGAAGAGAGAGTTTGTTGGCTGAGTAAGGGAATGTGTGTTGAATTGATTGGGATCATGGAGTTGTGTGGTAGGAAGTGTCATTGGGTCAGGATTTGGGTGTATGTCTCCGTCTTTTAATGAGAGGAGTTGTATAAGAGAGCCTAGAGTTGGGACTCTTCTGTATAGATGAGGAGATTTTCTGGGATTCTGATTGTAGTGCCTAATGTGGACTGTTCTATGAAATCTAGACAGTAGATAGCTGGGTGTAGATGTTATGTTTACATGTTTTGTGAGTGCTGGTAGGTAAGAAGAGGTAATTAGCTTATTGGGGTTATGAATGTTTGGATGTAATGAGTGTTCATAGGAGGTAAGTATGTAGGCTAAAAGTAATGGTGGTAGAATAAGTAGCAGAAGTAACAGGTGAAAGTGTAAATGTATTTGGACTGATGGTTTATACATTTGGATGGATTATTAGTTGGGTGTGTTGTTGTAGGTATGGGTGTATGGTAGTTGCTGACAGGGAAGAGCAAAAGAAAAGGTGGGTGTGGTTAGGAGAGAATAGGGAGTGGTTAGAGAAGGATGATAGGGGTGTGTGGCCAATGGTAAGGTAGCCTGAGAATATTGGGAGGAGGAAAGGGTGTGAGTAAATAGTATAAGAGTAAGACCCCTGGGGATGGGTGGGAATTGGGGTAGGGAGGGGAGCCAATGAGGGCTTAACGGAGCGGGTTGAAACAGGTAGTAAAAATGGCTTGACAAGAAACAATCAGTAGAGCTGGATACTAAAGGTAAGTTAGGTAAGTCAGGAGTAGGTAAGAGCAGAGATAAGTAAGGAGTCTGTGATGGAGTAGGTGGTTGTAGACAGTAGTAGTAAAGGGTGAGGAGAGAGTATAAAGGGGTGGTCTGGGAGATCCAAAATGTTAGTTAAGGAAACAAGAGAGCAGAAGGTAATCAAGAGGTGAAAGCTGGGTTAAGGGTGCCACCTAGTGGCCGGGTCTTCTATTGTAGGTGAGTTTGAGAGGGAGTTAGCTGGTTGTAGAACTGGGAGGGGGTGACTGCAAGTAATAGGGGTTACTGTGTAGGTTAGGAGGTAAGTGGGTAATAGTATTGTTAAGAGAGGGAGGTAGAGATTGCTGGCTGTCCTGGCCTATAGCCTACATTAGATACCCTAAAGGGTTTAGTACAATGGTTTACAATGTTACTGGCAGAATATAGAGACCAACAACATACTTTCTTATTATCTTGAGACAGGATGCAGGGAATTTAGGCTGTGAGATGCCACTGCAGGGATTCTGATAGGGTTCTTTCCACAAGGCAGGTTGGTTTCAAGAGACTAGTGCGGGAATAGCATAGGAAGATTATGGTATTTCTTATTATCTTGAGACAGGATGCAGGGAATTTAGGCTGTGAGATGCCACTGCAGGGATTCTGATAGGGTTCTTTCCACAAGGCAGGTTGGTTTCAAGAGACTAGTGTGGGAATAGCACAGGAAGAGTATGGTATTTCTTATTATCTTCAGACAGGATGCAAGGAATTTAGGCTGTGAGATGCCACTGCAGGGATTCTGATAGGGTTCTTTCCACAAAGCAGGTTGGTTTCAAGAGACTAGTGCGGGAATAGCACAGGGAGAGTATGGTATTTCTTAGTATCTTAAGACAGGATGCAGGGAATTTAGGCTGTGAGATGCCACTGCAGGGATTCTGATAGGGTTCTTTCCACAAGGCAGGTTGGTTTCAAGAGACTAGTGCGGGAATAGCACAGGAAGAGTATGGTTTTTCTTATTATCTTGAGACAGGATGCAGGGAATTTAGGCTGTGAGATGCCACTGCAGGGATTCTGATAGGGTTCTTTCCACAAGGCAGGTTGGTTTCAAGAGACTAGTGCGGGAATAGCACAGGAAGAGTATGGTTTTTCTTATTATCTTGAGACAGGATGCAGGGAATTTAGGCTGTGAGATGCCACTGCAGGGATTCTGATAGGGTTCTTTCCACAAGGCAGGTTGGTTTCAAGAGACTAGTGCGGGAATAGCACAGGTAGAGTATGGTACGAGGCAAAAGACGCTGGGACAGGAGCAGACAGCAGTCAGGGCTTTACCAAGATATTAAAGATTCAGTATGCAAATGCGTTCATTACTATTGGCTCCCAAATTAAACTCCAATTAGTTTTGATTATAGTTGTTGTATACTACTATTAATATTATGTTTAAATAATAAGATAGTTAATATAATTAATAACTTCTGGTATTTGATTTCCCATGATTATAAATTAGTGGAAGTAATGGGGAACAAACCAAGAATTGTCTACAAAATGGGAAGGAACATAAAGAACTTATTAGTTCCTAGGACAGTAAATGGAGACAAAAGGTCTGACAGTTTTTCCCCTACTTCAAAATGTGGAACATGCAACCAATGCAAGTATATATTAGAAGATAAGAAAGTGATTATCCAGAATGAATTGCAATCATTAGTTAGATTTAAATATGGGAATTGTAGAACAGAAATGCTTATTTACTTAGCCAAATGTTGTGAATGTACTAGTTTTTACATAGGTAAAACCGAGCGGTGTCTTAGACAATGTATATATGATCACATCTATTGTATTCAGAAGAAAGATCTTACAAATGCCTTATATAAACATATAAAAAATATGGGTGATAGACACAAGTTCAAATTTGCCATTTTGAAATTGTTTCAGTGGATCCAAAAGGTGGTGATTATAAAACTTTGTAGAGTTTCAAAGAGGTCTGGTGGCAACTTTATTTAGATGCCACCACTACTCCAGGACTCAATGAATATATTTCATGTAAACCAATCTTGGAGAAGATTTAAACATAATATTAATATTAGTATACAACAACTATAATCAAAACTAATTGGAGTTCAATTTGGGAGCCAATAGTAATGAACGCATTTACATACTGAATATTAGGAATTTACATAAGAGGATACATATACAGGAGGTCATATATATAGAGGGTTATCAGTTTCAGCTTGTATGTTTATGTATTTGTAACCACATTCTTAAATATTTTTAAACATTTTTAACTTTAATATTGACATTGTATATACATGATTTTTAATATTACACATATATTTTTTGGAGTGTTTGGTCGATTCAGTACCAAGACGGAGTTTATATATGTACTGAATCTATAATGCATTATGTCTTTTCTATATGTAGCAACATAATCATAGGTACACAATTTTAAGGTGAATTCTAGTGATGTGACAGTAAGATGTCTTATATGGTGTAAATTTTGTATATATTTGTCAAAGGAAAAAACTTCAAAGACCAATTCACGTAAGGTTCAGGTATGGCACCCTTTATTACTTGCAGCAAAGAGACAAAAACATGCAGATACAGGATTTTGCCTAAATTACCAGTAAGCAGTATGCTTCTTTTATACAGTTCTATGAAATATTACTTTCTATGGTTGACGTAGTTAGACACAGCTTTCTGTAATATTCTACAGAAAATGTTACTTAGATTTCCTGCTGACATGTTCAGATTTAAAACTCACTATGTGTTACATAGAAAATGTTAGTTGGATTTCCTGCTGACATGACTGGATTATAAAAAAACATTTGAGAAAAACAACCTGGCCTTGGGGCTTATTTTTAGCCCACTACAAACTTTCTATTCTTCAGTTGTGCAGTTCTAATATATATGTGTTACATTTCAAGGTACATTTCTAGCTTAGGTACAAGTAATGCTGACTACGGTTTATAATTTCAAGCAGCCTTTGTTTTCATTATCAATAGCTTCAACAGCTGTGTACTTTCTTACGGCATAAGCAGAAAATCAATAACTCTTTGTTTAAGTCTCATGACATTAGTAGAAATGAAACATCTATTATTATTTTCATGACATTAGCAGAAATCAAATGCTTTCCTGTTAATTTCCAAAGCATAAGCAGATCATAGCTGTGCATATTTCATGACATAACAGGATTGGAATGCTTCTGCAGATTCATGCAGTGTGAACAGAATAAATGTATTAACCCTTTTTAAACCTCAAATGCACTAAGCATGCATATTACTAATACATATTTTTCTAACATGTCCCCCCTTTTAATACTTTTATTCCACTTTCAAAATAAGCATAAACAAGTTTTCTTCCCCTAACCTCTTCCTACTCAGGATTTGCAGTTAAGAGAGTCATTCAGTTTAAACTTATGAAAGCATTTTCAATTTTTCAACAATTCTTCAAGTTCAGCACCTTGGTATAAGATTTCTGAAACTGACATGTCTATAAAATCTTTAATCAGTCTTTTCATGCAGGGGATGCAGCAGCAAACACATACCACCAGTAGGATTATTCCTACACAGATGGCAATCAGGATGTTCATCAGGATACTGCCCCACCCCCCCAAACAATCTATGGAAAAAGTCCGTCAATGGATTTGGTCCTGGTTTGGTCATAGCCGACACTTGCTGAATTACCTCAAGGTGATTGTCTATCTCATGTTTGTGGTCAGGAATATACAAACAGCACTCCTCCTGTATTAAAGCACAAGTACCTCCTCTCACCGCTAGGGTGAAGTCGAGTGCCATGCAGTTTTGAAGCACTACAGTTCTCATGGCAGTCAGTTCATCAGTCACCAATTCTAGTGCGGAAAAGGTTGCATTGCTCATTATTTCGAGAAGTTTAGACAGTTTTCTCAGTTCCCAGATTGACTTCGTTGCTCCATATGCTGGCAGTATACCTGATGGTATCACCCAAGTCCATATGCAACAGTCCATTTTTCCCTATGCCCACAGCATGATGGTTTTTCCAGCCCGCATTGATCTGTCCCAGTGGATTGACAGGCTTCTTGAGTTCTCATCGAACATTTCGAATTTTCCCCTGAGGCAAAACTGCTGTGTGTCGTATGGCTGGAACCAGGTACCCCAAATAACAACTGCCGGACCAATTCTCAGGTAACCACTTGTATGCTTTCCTACCACATACAAAATAACAGTCTTCTACTTTGGTAGTTACTTTACTATGTCCTGGTTCTGGATGAAACTTTTTTTGTCAACTATAATCAGTTGTTTATAGAGGTCAGCATTATGTCTTACTTCATCAGTTGTCCTATGCATCAGTTCAAAAAATGAATCATAGCTTGTGTTGCAATAGGAACCTGTGTTATCAGTTTTATTGTAGCATCTATAGGGAACAGTCACATTGCAATTGCTCCAACCCACCTGAACTGTATCATTTTTGTAAAAACACACAGTCCCCTTCTGTCGAACAGACAAGTGCAATGCTACTTTATCTTGTGATGTAACATCTGATGTATCATAGAATAAATTTTCCCATGTCTTGTTGGCTCCTAGGGGGACTGAAGTTAACAATAACCCCCCCGTATGCTGTTGGCAAAGCTGTGCAAATCCAGCAATTCGAAACACTGAAGGTCTCAGCATACACATATTTGATTGCCTGGTAAGTGTTGAAGTTTGGGTGCCACTCTACGTGCAACTCTCCACATTTATTCAGTTCAGTTTGTGTGGCTGGGAAAAGGAATGGCCACAACAAAAAGATTATTGTCACTAGTACAGTTAACAGGATGATTATGCAATACTTCTGAGGAAATGGTTGTTCTGCACTTCTGTTTTCTCCGACTCTTCCGAGTAGTTTTATTTGGATTTTTCTGGATTCTATCATTTTTGCTTTTGACATGTGATCTTACTCTCTGCCCTAATAGGACCTTCAGCACCGATGGTTTCTTCACTGGGGTTGAGATGGATCAGTCCTATTGATCTGACCCCCCTTTGTAGCCAGACTTTGTGCTGAGGGCCCCAATGGAGAGGTAAGATTTTTGTCCAGTTCAAAGTTCTTAACTAGTTTGCAGTGTGTCAGGTGGATCCATGAGGCTTGCTCTGCGATGTTGACTACAGTGGGTGTCGAAAGAAGCACCTGGTATGGACCTTCCCACTTTGGTGATGTCCAATTTTTCTTTTTAATGGCCTTTATCCACACCCAGTCCCCTGGGATTACTGCCACTTCCGATGTTTTTGTTTGTTCTTTATCTGAAACAGAATTTGACTGCAACAGATGTTTAGAATTCAACACATTTCTCATATATTCAGCTAGTGTATAGTCAGCTTACTGGTCTGCGGGCATGAGAAGTTTCCACTGGAGTGTATAATAAGCCCTTCCAAACAGTTTTTCAAAAGGAGTCAATCCTTTTGCAGTCAGAACAGTTCTCATGCTCAACAGTGCCATGGGCAAACAATACACCCAGTTTTTTCCTGTCTCAGCTATTAACTTCCTTAATTTATTCTTTAATATGTATGGTTTGGTTTACAAAGTGCATGCCGTTGTCACTGTAGATCCTTTCCGGAATGCCGAATCTAGGGACGATTTCTTTGACAAGAACTTTTGCTACTGTGACTGCATCTGGATTTTTGGTTGGAAAGGCTTCCACCCATCTGGAAAACATATCTACAATGACAAGACAATACTTCTTATTTTCACATTTGTTCAGTTCTATGAAATCCATACAGATAGTGTGAAACGGATATGGTGGTGTAGGGAAACTCCCTTGCTTGGGTTTTAACGCCCCTTGTGCATGATGTTTGTTACAAATTTGGCACATCAAACAAAATTCTTTGGAGTAGTTTGTAAATCCGTACGTTGTGAACACCTGGTTCACCAGCTGTAACATCCCCCCTGTTGAGACATGTCTTTGCCCAGGGTCAACAAAGCTGCATATCTAAACAAATTAGATGGTAGTATCGGTTTTCCTTCTTTAGAGATGTACAGCCCCTTTTCGAGAATTGCTCCTCGTTTTACCCATCTTTGTTTTTCAGCTTGTGTAGTGAGTGCCTGCATTGTCTTTAACATTTCTAAGTCTAAAATCTCAGAGGGTTGTAGTTCCTCATTTAAAAGAAATACTTCTGAAGCTGCTTGTTTTGCAGCTGTATCAGCTCTCGCATTACCTTTTGAAATCCTATCTTGTTGCTTGGTGTGAGCTGTGCATTTACAAATAGCTACTTTTTGAGGTAACTGAATAGATTCTAAAAGATCTAAAATAAACTGTGCATGATTGATAGATTTGCCAGTAGATGTTATCATTCCTCAGTTTTTCCACTGTTGCGCAAAAAACATGTACAGTAGAAAAAGCGTACTGGCTGTAAGTAAAAATGTTTACACATTTACCTTTTGCTAAGGTACATGCCTGTGTCAAGGCAATCAATTCTGCTGCCTGTGCAGATAAGTTGTGTGGTAAAGGTTTTGCTTCTATAATCTCAGTATCAGAAACTACTGCATATCCTACTAGGTTCTGTCCTGCAGGACCCCTTTTGCACGAACCATCCACGTAGTATGTCACCTTGGCATCATCCAAGGGGACATCCGTGAGATCTTTTCTAGGTAGCGTCTTTTGCTCAATTACCTGCAGGCAGCAGTGTGGTGTGCCATCTGCAGGGGTTGGGAGCAAGGTAGAAGGGTTCAAAGTCATGCATCGTTCAATTGTCATGTGAGGTTGGCTCAACAATGTAGTCATACAGGAATGATGCCTAGCAGGGGAAAGATATGCTACCTTCTCTTGCAGTAAAATAATCGTGACTGCATGAGGCACTCTCAAAGTGAGAGGGTGGAATAAAACTACTGAGGCCAAAGCCTGTACTGCCATTGCAGCTGCAACTACTGCTTGTACACAGTGGGGCAAGGATCGTGCCACTGGGTCTAGCTGTGATGAATAATAAGCAATAGGGTGTTGCTTGTCCCCATGCTGTTGTGTTAACACTGATGTCATATAACCTTGCTTACAATCTACAGTTTGGAAAAAACATTTATGGTAGTTTGGTAATCCTAGAACTAATGAGGACGCTATTAACTGTTTCAGTTTGAAGAAAGCAGATTCTGCCTCTGGTGTCCATTGTAACAAATCCTGTGCTGCCATAGGCTTTTTATATATCAGGTCAGTCAGAGGTGCAGATTCCAAGGCATAGTTTGGATTCCAGCTTCGGCAAAAATTAGTTGTACCCAGGAAGGACATCATTTCCTTCTTGGTAGTGGGTTTTGGTACTTGCAAAATTGCTACTTTTCTGTCCTCATCTAATGTTCTACCCTCTTTGGATATTACATATCCTAGGTATTTGACTTGTTTTTTCCAAAGCTACAGTTTATTTTTATTTACCTTATGCCATTCAGCGGCTAAAAATCATAATAGCGCTATGGTATCTTCTTTGCAATCTTGCTGGGTGGGGACCGCCAGCAGGATGTCATCAACATAAAGTAAAATCTGACTGCCTCTTGGTGGGGTAAATCCCGCCAAGTTGCTTGCCATTTCTTGTGAGAATATTGTTGGACTTTCACAATATCCCTGTGGTAGTCACGTATATGTATACCTTTTCCCCTGAAATGTGAATGCAAACCAATACTGGCTATCAGGGTGTATCGGTATCAAAAAGAACGCATTGCTGATATCTACCACAGAAAAATACTTCTGTTGAGGTTTTAAATCATTCAGCAGGGTGTGTGGGTCTGGCACTGTAGGTACCCTTGGTATTACTGCGTCATTTACAGCTTGTAAATCTTGGACCATACGCCATTCTCCATTTGCTTTTTTAACAGGAAATAAGGGTGTGTTACATGGTGAATCGGGAGATTCCACCAGCACCCCTTCCTTAAGTAAAGCTGCTATGATAGGTTTGATTCCTGCCTCTGCATATTTTCTTAAGGGATACTGTCTTTTCTGTGGTCTAAATGCTGACTTTGGCGTGATAGTAACTGGTCCCGCTGTACGAATAAGTCCTACATCTGACTTTCCTGTTGACCAGAGAGTTTCTGGTATATTCTGTAAGGCATTCTCTTCCCCATTTAATAGGAGTGCTAATCAGCTGTCCTTGCTAGACTGCGAGTGTACAGCTGGGTGGGTCTGAGTTATCCAATTCAGCTTCTGTACTTTTATTCCCTGCTCTGACAGTTCTAATTCTGTCTGTTTCTCACATCTCATGACTTTTTCTCCTAGGTCTGCCCATTCTATGTTTTTGTCCTTGGTTAAGCTAACATGTGGTAGTCGATTAGATTTATAGAGTGCAAAAAATTCCTGGGGCAATGAACAGCTGGCTACACTGTTCCCTTCTGTGTCCCAGTACAGATTACGTAATATCAATCTGTTTGCATGATTTTTAAACAACTCTTGCTCATACTCCTTATCTAAAAACATTGTTTTTGAATTATTGTTCTTTTGTTCCCTACGGTTTACTTCCTCAATCCACCTGTGTGCCTGAGGAATTCCTAATTGGCATTGCTTTTTTACCCGACCTTTGGAATTGGTTTTGAGTTGTTTGACAAGTTTGATAAGCGAGGATTTTTCTAATTTTCCGTCAAATTCATACTTATTGACCAATTTTGAATAGTATTTAATATTGTCAGCGCGCTGCAACTGCATGTATTTTGCGTCTTCGGTTAATGGCAGATTTTGGAGTCTTTTTGTGCAATTATTACCCATTTTGTTCTACCCTTTTATCGTTACATAACGTCTCTTATTTTTAACGTGGTACCATGGATTTTGTTATAGTCTCTTCAGAATGACTGCCTACCTATTCTGTTTCTCCTGATCTATGACAAGACAGTAATCGTTTCTGTCCCTGACTTGTAAAATACAGTCTTGACAAAAACAATACAAATCTAGTCCCTGATCTAAAACAGAAAACAGAAAAGAGTAGATTCACCTTACCTGAGCCTACGTGATTGATCACCTGATTTGTGGAGACCCGTCCTTCAGTTGCAGATCAGAAAGTGGCTGGCCTCTTTTGCATGACAATTCAGTCAGAGGGCTTTTTAAATAAGAAGAACCGATTTGGTTTCTTCCCCGTACGGTTTCAACCACCTGGCCCGTCTGATCCGAGGTGAAGTGAGGGTTCCGGCCCGAAGGACCAATCTGTCAAAGGAAAAAAATTCAAAGACCAATTCACGTAAGGTTCAGGTATGGCACCCTTTATTACTTGCAGCAAGGAGACAAAAATATGCAGATACAGGATTTTGCCTAAATTACCAGTAAGCAGTATGCTTCTTTTATACAGTTCTATGAAATGTTACTTTTCTATGGTTGATGTAGTTAGACACAGCTTTCTGTATTATTCTACAGAAAATGTTACTTAGATTTCCTGCTGACATGTTCAGATTTAAAACTCACTATGTGTTACATAGAAAATGTTACTTGGATTTCCTGCTGACATGACTGGATTATAAAAAAACATTTGAGAAAAACAACCTGGCCTTGGGGCTTATTTTTAGCCCACTACAAACTTTCTATTCTTCAATTGTGCAGTTGTAATATATATGTGTTACATTTCAAGGTACATTTCTAGCTTAGGTACAAGTAATGCTGACTATGGTTTATAATTTCAAGCAGCCTTTGTTTTTTTGTTTTCATTATCAATAGCTTCAGCAGCTGTGTACTTTCTTACGGCATAAGCAGAAAATCAATAACTCTTTGTTTAAATCTCATGACATTAGTAGAAATGAAACATCTGTTATTATTTTCATGACATTAGCAGAAATCAAATGCTTTCCTGTTAATTTCCAAAGCATAAGCAGATCATAGCTGCACATATTTCATGACATAACAGGATTGGAATGCTTCTGCAGATTCATGCAGTGTGAACAGAATAAATGTATTAACCCTTTTTAAACCTCAAATGCACTAAGCATGCATATTACTAATACATATTTTTCTAACAATATTTAACGAGACATCTTCATTTGAGTTTTATATCCATTTTAGTCATCATATGTCCCCGATATATATATATATATATATATATATATATTTTTTTTTTTTCTTGTAGCTGATTTTTTTCATGCAGCGGATTATGATTTATGATCAAATGAGCAGTATTAGATGTCAATAAGGGACATGTTTTTTATAAGCATGGTTACAAGCAAGATAAATTGTTTATGCTAGTTATAGCTTTAAGAGGCGTGTTTCCATTAATGGATTCATAGTTGCACTTTGTATCTGTTATTTTTGGCGCCTTATTTTAAATAAAACGCTAGATTTAGCATCAACAAGAGGTTCTGAAGAAGCCCACTATACGAGTAGGTGAAAGTGCTTAACCAGTTATCACATTCGTTTTGTGTTGTCAGTTTTTGGAGTTCTGTCCTGCTGTTTGTTTTATCGTTCGTTCATGGAATAAACATTTGCTGAACTTGAGGTGCTTGTTACACTTATTGGAGAGTCCGTGAACAGGATTTATGAGTTTATCGCATTTTTGAAAAAACTTAACTCACTAGAGACATACTCTAATATATCTAATTACAAATTAAATCCAAGTAAATCATATATATTTCCTTTAAATCCTCTAGGCTATAAAGAATTCTACTTCCTTGATATTCAGATTAAACCCAAATACCACATAAAATATTTAGGCATAAGCTATATTTCTAACTTTAATTAGATCATTAAGATAAATTTACTACACACATAGTCAAATATTGAGAATGACATTAACAGATTAAGAAATATTAATCTGTCCTTATTGTCAAAAGCTAGTGTGGTCAAAATGAACGTCCTACCTAGGATCCTCTTTCAGCTTAATGCTACTCTCTCAATCATTCCACAAAAATTCTTCACAAATGTAGAAAAGTCCTTATAAAAATTCTTGTGGCACCCTAAATCTGTTAGAATAAAATATGACAATCTTTCTCTAGCAAAAGATAAAGGAGGACTGGGCTTACCAGATATCAAACTCTATTATTATGTAATCAATTCTAGCAGACTGATCCATATAGTCAACTATGATCCTAAACCGAGCTGTTGGACACCCCAATGGACCAAAATCTCATACAATCAAATTAAATCCCTCGATATAAATGCAAAATGTCTCCCCTTTCTAAATCTAAATCCAAAAAACTACTTTACTAAGCACCTACATCTACTTATCAAACGTATGATCCTTATTTTTCAAAGTCGGTTCAAATTAATACAGCTCTCTAATACTTTAAATCTCTTTCAAACACTTCACCTAAATCCCAACTTACTAATCAACAACCAATGAATAAACTTAATAAATTTTCCTCTCATAAAAGACTTCACAGTTTGGGAACTATATACATGGCAAGACTGTAGTATAACTGAACTAAGACAGAAACTTAAGCTGCCTAAGAAATATATTATACCCAGACAACTCATTTAGTTACTAAAAACTAAATTATCATCTGTTAAAATTGATCATCAGGATGCTAACTCTGCACTCAAAGCAACTACCACTACACCACATGAGCTGTCTTAATTCTCTAACTCTAGCAACTAAGAATAAAATGATCTGCAAGACATATAAACTAATCACAAACATAAAATCCCAGAATACACTTCTCTTCTCAACTTATTGGAATGAGAAAAGTCAAGTGATTTCATATGAAAATAAAAGATTGGCTATTGAAAATATGATTACGCTAATCCCCTTCAAGCATCTGCTTTACACCCAAATCATGATTAACAGTAATGCTTATTGCACTCCATCAATTCTAAATAAATTCTATCCCAAATATCCATCATATTGCCCCTATTGCCCAAATCAAAAAGCTGACATGCTGCACGTCTTCTGGAGCTGTAAAAGAGTTTACAACCCATGGTGTTCCTTAAGAGTAAGATTAGAAAAGATAGGATATGAAAACTCCACCTTTTCATGGGAAACAGCTATTTTACACATCAATAGAACTAGTCTTCCCAAAATTCTAAACCACGTACTTACTATATGTGCCCTCATTAAATTCTACATCACTAAGAACTGGATTGATAAATCCATAATTTCATGGGAAGATTTTCGTAACCTTGCTATTAAATTCATATCTTCCCATAAACTGGTAAACACCTCTATAAAACAAAAGGAATACTATCAAAAATACTGGGGACATTTGCTGGACTTAATTGTGAAGAATTAAAAACAGACACCACCAGCCAAATGTATAAGCTCCTATAGTAAGTTATCACGATAACAATTTTTAGTCTAAACTTTCCAGTAATTTACCATGTACTTATTTACTACCTTGTTAGAATTAACAGGGAGTCTGTATACTTCACCTACACATCTTAATATAAGATGCTCCCCCCTTCATCTTCTACTTCTTGCAATGAAAACTTAACTTAAGAGATGTGACTTCTACTATATATAAGGGTCTATATTAGAACACCGAACGTTCAAAATTTTGAGTGTTCTAATATCGACCCGTTTTCAGCGAACGCTGAAAATATTGAAGAAACAGAAAACCAAATTTTTTCCTAGGGAAAGAATTCGGTTGTCCATTTCTGTTGCTTCAGTATTTTCAGCGCTGTGGTGGAAAGTTACAGGTCAGGTTCAGGTAAGTATGTGATTGTGTGGACTTGAGGGTTAGGGTGGGGTAGATGAGTTAGGGTTAGGGCACAGGTGAGGTGACTGTGTGATAGTGATGGACCTTAGGGTTAGGGTTTGAGTTAGGGTAAGTGGATAGTTAGTGGTGTATGTATAGTTTAGTGTAGGGTTAGTTGTAAGAGTTTAGGCGTATGTGTGTGGATTGCTGCTTGTTTGGTGTGCTTGTGTTGTGTGTATGCATTTTGGAACAGCAAATATTTTCCTTAGGAAAAAATTTGCTGTTCTGAATGTTCGATGTTTTGAATTTTTGATCCATAGGGTTCGATATTAGAACACTCGACATTTTGAATGTTTGGTGTTCTAATATAGACCCGTATATACTGTATATATTTTTTAAGTTTTGTTTTTTCACTCCTGTTGAAGTTTTTGTTAAATCTTTCTTTTCTTTTAATTGTTGTTATATCCATTGGTGCTAAATGTACTTTTGTTTTTCCTTTTATTTGATTGTATATCTAAAACCTCAATAAAAGTTTTTTGGAAAAAAATGTATACTTATAATTACACTATTTTGTAAAGGTTCAATTTGACCTGTGTACTTATATGAAAATAGATGATGCTGCATATTATTCTACTACAGTAAACAACATGAGATTAGATGTTAGGAAAGGCTATGCATTATTCAAATCTACCAGATAATAACAAAACATTTTAAAATTTGAAAGACATATTATTCATTTGCTGCCTTGCATCCTAATACATAACTGAGTACTGTAATATGTTCATTAGCTTCTCATGTTGTCTAAGGATAGATAAACAAAAAGAAAAAACAATTAGAGCTAATAGGTGCAAGAAATTTAAAAATGTGCAGGGTAACCTTTCTATTTATATAATATGTAAAATTGTTAGCTTGAGTAGCTATATGTATAATCTCTTGTATGCAGTTCTACAAAACAAGATCATCACATTACTTTGTATGCACCTGAAAGAACTATGCATTTTCTAGTTGCTACATATATAAACACAAAAATCTGATCATGCAAGCAATAAAAGAAACTGAATATGGCAAGGTAATATAGAATAAAAATAAAATCCAATACACAAGGAATAAATAACAGTTTAAACTAATCACTAAGTCATTGTGTGTGCCAGATATATTCATATCTTTCTCTTTTGTCTGTGTCTATGCTTCCTGATTTTGGTTATAAGTCTTCACTGTAACAAAGTATTTTATCATTATAGAAACATTGCAGAAATATGGTATTGCCCTGTTAAGACCAAATATCTTATTTTCTTGTTTTTAAAATAAAGAGTCTTACTGTTACTCATTAGTACAGCAAACAAAAAAAAAAATGCCACACATCACTTCCACTACAGGGAATTAAACTAATTATAAATCAGACCAACTATTTACTTTATGATAAGTTTTGTTTGCACCTGTTTTTCTTTCTTTCTTTTTTTCCTTCTTCCCCTTTTTTCTTTTTCCCCCCTCTCCTTTTTTTTTTACTATGCACTCAAACTACCCCATAAATTTAGTCTGGAAATAGAGTTATAAGACTTTTTCTAATAATGTCATATAAATCAAGTACAGACCTCTCCTTTTCCTTGAATTGTCACTCTTAGTACTTTCTTTAGCATTACAAGACTTGTGAATACATTTCATTCTCTGACAGTGTTTAACATTTATTTTCATCATCAGTTTGAAATTGGAATTGCATGAACTGCAGCTCTTATATCTACAACATTTTATTTACGTAATTAAGTCTGGTATAACTTTCAAAGAGTTTGTACAAATCCAATTCACATGTATTATTTGCCTTATCATTTTAATGCCTCTCTTTTTGTTGCTGTTTTTATTGTTACTTTTTTTTTAAATGAAATTCCAAACCAGTGTTATAATCATTTCTGTATATGCAACATCTCAGTCCAAAACACAATTGTATTCAACATGCTCAGAAATCACAATACCATAAAGAGTCTTACTGATATTTTATTCTTTTCTCTGCTGGAGGGATTGTTTTTATTGCCACATGCAAATTAGCTCATCAAACTGAGCTGGAGGTAAAAGTACATGCAGCACATCAAATCGCACTGCCACAAGCTGTTCCAGCAGTAAACATCGTGGTCCTTTGTTTGCAGTCATGGAATTCAGAGGATGAAGCTTTCCAGAAGTTCTACTGGCAAAATTTGAAAACTGAAGCATTTGTTGACCTGCTGCTTATGCAATAGAAAGTGCAAACACTTGACCACCATGGAAAAAACACAATGAAGAAAAAAAACACGTTACTACAACATTACATACAAAGCAATGTAATTTGGGTAACAGAATCAAAGCAATAGACTTTCCCATCTATACTTTCCCTCTCCCACCACCAAAGCAAAGGGAAATCACATTTTTAAGACTCTGATCTATGTATAAAGCAAATACAGTCATCCTACTTCCCCAAAGATAAAAAAACGGTATTCTAGCCCCACCACCACAAATGCAAGCATGCAAATGATTTTGTCTCTCTTTTTAAAAGCAAGGTAGAGTGCTTGCAAAAAACATGGGCCAATAGATATATTACTTAAGGGAGTCAAAACTGAAAGATATAATAACGCAAAGAGAAGGCTATTTCTTTCAAAAATAAGTGTTTGCTTCTGTAACCATCTAATCTCATTTTTATGTCTGATTTAAGACGTCTTAATATTGTGACAATTAATACATGGAAACAAACAAAAGGACCTATTAATGATATATAGAAAATGGGAAACAGATAGGAGAGTGAGAGATGAGAGAGAGAGAAAAAAAGGAGAAACAGAAAAAAAGGAGAAAGAAAATTGTGACTACTATAATGATAAGAAATCATACCTTAATGTAGTAATTGCAGCCCAAGTACTGAAGAAAATATTTTTGTCAAAAGGAATGCTATAAATGAGGTACAAACTACTTGTCTCTGAGTTTCATACTTGTTTTGTCACTGGAGTTTAAAGTACCTTTAGCAGCTTGTCATTTCAGACTATGTAAGGAGAGATCCATGTCTTCAACTTTAGCCAGTGTTACTTTTTTTACAAAGTCCATTGTTTCTTCAAGGTTATTAAAAACTTTCTGTCCTTCAGTAAGAGAGATTTTAATTCCGGCAGGGAATCAGATCTGTGCTTTAATATCAAATTTTTAAAAGTTTTTGATGAGGGGAACATAAGCTTTTTACTTTGTTATCATAGTGGAAGTGTAATCATTATCAAATCTGATATTCTTCCCATTAACTTGAACTGGATTTCCTGACCACGTAGTTTTCAGTATTAAGTCCTTGTCTTGTGTTGACAAAAATTTCACTATAGTGGATCTTGGGGATGATGGGTTCCTAGAAATAGAAATGTTTGATAGGGACCTGTGGGGTCTCTCAATCCCAAAAAGATAAGGCTTCAGGAAGGTTTAGAGTTTTAGGGAGGCAGTCATTTAAAAACTGAATCATGTTTTTCCCTTTCATTTTCTCATGGATTCCATATATGCTGATGTTATTTCTCTGTGATCTAGACTCTAAATCTTTCACTTTTTCTAACAACATGTCATTTTGTTTCAATAAAAAAATCTGTTTGGTTTTCATTCTCTGTTTGTCTTCTATCTATCTCATTGACAGATTCTTCATTTACTGCTGTTTGATCAGAAAGCTTTGTTTTTATTTCTTTCAGGACATCAGTCAGTTTCTTACTTTCTTTTTTTATATTCTCCATAATGTTTTCCAAGTTATCCATTTTTAATGAAAGATCCTGAATGTTGGTAATAATTGTTTGTAGTTCCTTTTTTCATGGAGCTGTCTTGCAGAGTAGCCTTTGAATGATTCATGACAGTTATTGCTTGATCTGTGTCAGTTTGTGGAACTTCTGACAGGAATTATCTCCAGAAAATAGTTTTAAAAGTTGAATATTCTTCTTAATTATATATCCTCAGTATTAAGATAGTTATTTGAAATAGGATTCTTCAAAGTTTTATGCATTTAGATGTTGAAATCCTGTTAGAAAAAATATTTTAAGGCAGAGCAGTGATACAGTGCTGCAATCTGGTTGACATCCTTGGCCACAACCCCCTCCAATGGTACTTCTCATCAAGGAAGAATTTTGATCTAGCAAAATTTGCCAAACTGAAGTTTTTGCATCTAAGACAGAAAACAACGTGGCATTTGGCATGAAGGCAGCAACTTCTTCAACTGTACATACTGGATGATGAGGTCATTTAAGCAGGGTTGTCAACCATTCAGAATTCTTCTGGAATGTCCAGAATTAAGGAACACTGTCCAGAAAATGGAGACTCCCTTGTATTGTCTGGAAAAAATAAAATGAGTTGTGGTTGTCACTGCCAGGATATTACTTTTCTTTTAATTAAAAAAAAAAGTTTTTTTAAGGGTGTTCTTCTTTAAGAACATCCCTTGTGTCTGGTTGCACAGACGCAGAAGAAAAAAACAGGTCACAAATGCAAACACCTGTTGTGTCTGTGTGGATTGGTTTACATCTTTGTCTTTCATGCGCACAGAGTTTGAATTACAGTCCAGAAGCCATTTGTTGGAATGCGCAGTGGATGATAATCATGGGATTTATTACCCTCGAAATTTTGCATGTTATTAAAAACAACATATTATGAAGTTGGAATGTGGGATGCAGATATTGGGTAGTTCCAGTTTATAGGAACTGTTATTTATTGTGTTTGTTGTTGCTAATATGTAATCAGACACATCTAACTTTTGTTGTCTGAGGTTTTTAGTACTGTTCTATGTGTTTTTAGTTTGCATACAAGTTAGATTTGTCATTTTTCTAACTTAACTACAGTATAACTAACTATACATTTCCAAAAGGGGATACTACGCATACCTCTCAACTGTACAGATTTTCGCATAATGGCTATATTTTTGCCTCATATTTGTGGTGTGTTCCTCCTAAAATATGTACCTTTCTGGCAAATGCCTGAGGATTGAAGTAATTAATAATGACAAACATTTGAGTTTAAGACTCCAAATCCTTCAGAAAATTCATGCTAACGCAAAACCTATTATTTTATCAACTATCTAAGTTTGTAAGAGCAATATTTAAAATCTGTCCCTATTTGTTCCCCCATCATTTTAGGCTTTGTCCAGATTTTTCTTCCAGAAGGTTGAGAGGTATGGATACTAGTTAAGAAAATGAGCAAACAGAGAATATTCTAAAGCAATGGGTCTAAAAAGCTTGTTAGTTGTTTGTGTTTAACAAGACAAAAACTGCACTTTTACAGCACGGCAGACTTGGTTTACTCCACACACATGCTAAATTACCATGCAGTCATTCAAATTTAATGGGCAGCTCTAAGGAACCCATTTTCCTTATTCTTCAACACTTGCAATTTACAAAACCTGGATGTCATTTACTTTTGCTTATTAATACTGACACAGCAGACTCATGGACGTGAAGATGATTTTATTTGTTTTCTTTGGTAACTAGAATGGAAATCACAACATAACTAATCCAGACTCCATGAAACTAAATGGTAAAAAATATATAAAAGAATAATGCAGCTAATTAAATAAAACTGTTCACTTGCTTCTAAAATTTAAGAAAACTGTTAATTTCTCTGGTTACAATAAAAATATATTTCATAGCAGACATGTCTCTCAATAGCTAAATAAAACCATGAATATTTCTACCTGTGCTTTCACCAGTGTAGATAAATGTTTTGTGTACAGGCAGCCTCCAGGTTAAGGATGAGATCCATTTTTTTAGTCTGTCCTTAAGTCAGATTTGTATGTAAGTCGAAACAAGCACATATGTTTCTTATTAAATGTCACTTAGTCAAATGTTTGCCTCAGTCTAGTATTTATTTTACTTTTCTTTGCATATAAAGCACTTCAGAAACGCTTCCAAAAAAAAAAAATTTAAACATAGTGTATACTGTAGCAATAACAATAATAACAATACTGTAAGTACAGTGTAATAACAGTACAGTAACTATGTTCATACACTACACTAGTACAGTAGAACGTTCCATACAACAAATATGTTAAACTTACCTCTTTTAAAGCTTCACTTCACATTTCTGTGCTACAGGCATCACCCACAAATGTTTTTCACTATTTCGGGAACTTTCAGACCTCTGCCACACCTCCTACTGTCAGCTAGACCCTAGTGAGCCCCAATGGCATTTGCCCATTCTACTGTACAGTACAATAACTGCTTCAGTACTGTACTGTACAAGACAGTGGTCTTGACTAATTAGATCACCAACACAGTGATCTCTTAACTAGTCAGATCTCTTGTTCCCCATGAAGTTGGAAATAACTGGTCTAACAAGACGTGCAGCAGCTTCACCAACTGGGAAAACAGGGAAAAGGAAAGTACAATGTAATTCTTCATCTTCAAGATAAGATTTGGGCAACATTAAGGATTTGTATTTATTTTCATGTTATTTCCGATATTGCGACAGCCTGTTCTGATCTATGGGTTGTCCTTATGTAAGATGTCTGTAACCCAGGAACTGCCTGTATACTGTTTTCTTTACACTTTTGGCCTTGGTTGTGGCTTGAAAATGGTCTTGAATTAGCTCAGGTATCTGATTATCAAATCATAAGTAAATAAACATTTGCAATTTTAATGCAATCAGAGGAGTAGCATATAACATATGATAAGTGCTTATATATGAACATATTCACAATGGATGTAACAGCAGTTGTACAGTATCTATTTTTTTATTTTTGAACATATTTGCTATGAACTTTATCAGTAAAGACTTGCTAAGAGGCAGTGAGCAAGTCTTGTGCAACAAGAATAACATACAGTATGGTCAGAAGTACTTATTAACCAGTGAATGTAAAGCAATTACATTTATTCTCAACTGATATATGAGATTTCAGCTTATTATTAAGGGTTACCAATTTATCAGTTTGTCTAATCATATTCAGAACTTCAGCTTGCTCGAATAATTTTTGGAAATGCTGTTTTGGCTGGCAGCCAGACACTAAATTTGTAGATGAAACACTGAAATATAAAGTTGTTTGTTAGTAGCAACTTTTTCATTAGTTACAGCTCTCTTTAATGTGGGATTATTCAGTTGGCCTTTACTTCTCAAGAGATTGTGCATATTGAATGATGGTGGATTGTAATGACAGAAGTTTGACTTTTATGGTTGAAATATTCGGAACAGGGCAGTTTTGCCATTATTGATTCATATGTTTTTGCATCATTGCTTACTGGAAGAACGTTCAAAACTCTAAATTTAAAACATGCTCTAGCACGTGGTGTATTATACAGGGGGTATAATTTAGTTATTATATATTATAATTTAATACAATCAGGAATTTGAATCAAATAACTTTTGCATGGTCCTAAAAGTGTGTTTAAGGGGCCTATGATTTGAAAACAGCCCAAAGGTAAACTTAATCTTCCACTGGCCAGATGCATTTTCTTTGAATGTTGGTTTCAATGCTATTTTAGTGAATGTGAGTTTCAAAGGCAGAGTAGTTTGCTAAGTCTTTTTCATTTTGAGACTGCATTGCTTTGTTTAGCAAATGTCTATCAGTGTTTATGCTATAAACTTTGCAATAAAAGTTTTAAATTAAATCCAAATATCTGCAATCATTGTAGAAGTAAAGCAGAAAACAGTATGCACACAGAGAGTTTTGAAGAGTGTTTATGGCAGCTGGGGATAAATGCAAATGATGTCTTCGGCATGCATCAAAATATGTCTGGCAAAACATAAAAAAGAGACAGAAAACTATATGAAAAGTAGAAACTACTAACAAGGTGTAACTGTTTTCTCCCCAAAAAGTAATAGGACACTGGAATGGTGCATGGGGGGGGGGGGGGCTACCAAAATTACACACATTTTGCTTTCACGTTCATGCCCAGAATTTTTGACATGAAAGGTTGGCAACCCTACATGATTTTAGTGCTCTGTTCAAATCTCTTAGATCAATACATATTCTAATATCATCTGAGCTTTTCTTATGAGCTACTACCATGGGAGATACCCATTCAGTTGTTTGTTCTACTGGACAAATTACTCATAAATGCACCCTTCTGTCTAATTCAGCATTGACTCTACTTTGCAAGGCTAATGGAACTTTCCGTGCTCATCTTACAACTGGACTTATCTAATGGTTTGATTTCATAGAGTCACAACTAGGAGTTTCCTAGTTCATCTTCAAAAATATCAGCATGGTCAAAAAAATGGTTTGGGTGAAATTTGAGCTATTATCATTCATGCTTACAAGGTGAATTTCTTTACTAAATGAAAGCGGTCCCATTTTCAAACTGTCTTTGAGACCAAATAATGACTACACATGTCTCTTGACTATGTAAAACTGCAAGTCATAGCTGATCTCAGTAGGGTAACATGAAAGCACTACTAAGACATTGGTTTGAATTTCTTTACCACCATAAGCAACAAGCTTCATACAGTTTGCCAGATCAAGTTTTTCTCTAGCTTTTACTCTAGCAAATGTGTCTGCTGACATAACATTGTACTTTGAACCAGTATCAACCTTGAGCTTTACAGGTCTCCCATTAATCCGAACAGTACAAAACACTTCACTCTTTGCCCACAAATCTACTACATTGACTGCTTCACCAATTACAGACACACCATCAACATAAAAAGTAGGGTTTCAGCTTTCTAATTGATCAGTTGCCTCTTTGAGTACTCTTTTTTTAATAAAAGAGTGTACCCCTTTAGATTTACAGAGCCTTTTAAAATGATTCCACGTTATACATTTATGGCACTGCTGACCAAAAGCTAAGCATTTTTCTCATTTCAGCCCCTCTGATTTACTGAGTGTATGCTGGGTCTTACTGCAGCTGCTCTGAGTTTTGCTCTAGTGACCAAGGTTTTGCTAGGGAGGCCCAGGGCATGGACGTGGTCCTGCCCATAAGCCTGTATCTTTTAACCTCATGCTGCATGCTATCAATATTAGTACTGGAAGACAATGCAAGCATATTTTCTCATTTGAAAGCATATTCATGTGCTTTTCTGTTAGCACATATATCTGACAAATATCTATGGTCTTGCTCAAAATTAAATCACTGTCTAGAAGCAAAATCTTTCTCACTGCATCATTATTAATACCACACACAAGCCTGTCTTTTATCAACTCATCTCCTAGATCACCAGATCTGCACTTTTTGCCTTATTTCATAAGTCATATGCTGCAAATGTTTCACCAGGCTTTTGATCTGTTGTGTAAATTAAGTGCCTTTCCATTGTAGTATTTGTTTGGGGGTTGCACATTTCTCTAAATTTACATTTTAAGCACTCAGGGTCTTCCTGTACTTCAGCCAGTACCACACTATAGCGGTCTTCCCCTTTCCCTGCAAACACAGCAGGCACATACAGAAATGAATGTTCTATTTTAATGGTTTCTGAACCAGCTAAATTAAGCAGAATAAATGCCTTTGTACATGTGTCTTTGTCAGAAAAAGTAGCCTCTATGAAAATATCATGTACTTGCTCAAACACTCTCCACTTTTCTGCAACATTAATATCAAACACAAGCAGACCAGGTTTGCGAAATCTTTCTGCCATTCCCACAAATTACTTTTAGACACAGATCAAACTTGGCCCTTGTAATTATGTTCAAACATACACATACACACACACACACACACACACACACACACACACACACACACACACACACACACACACACACACACACACACACACACACCAGGTACTTGTAATAATATTCAAATGCACAATAATTTCTTTACTTTGTGAAATAGCTGTACTATAATAATGCACACATTTGCCAACACTTTGCACACTTTGGATACTTCGAATAGCTTTAGTTAATGCAAAAAAGTAGTACATTGCAAAACAATATTATCGTTTTCCTTTTTTTATACATTTTATGTGATTCAGAAGTTATTTTGAATGTTAATCCTAAGTATTTCAAATATTTCTATCAATATATCAAGGTTTTGAACATTTCATTTAATTAGAATTTTTTTGAACATTTTGAATGTTTTGTTTTATATTTATTGTGTAAAAAGTCATATAAGTGAGTTTCAGTGCCTAGAAATTTGTTTCTGACCTGTCTGCAAGTTGTTTCAGCTTTGGATGATTTACTCATGTATATTCCTCCATTACTGACTGTGCGTCTCATGGTTTTGACTTTGGATCACATTCTGACACCATGATGCTCGTCTTGTGTATTCATATAATATGATGAGGCTTGGGTGTTCATTTAAGTAGTTTATTACACACAAACACGTCTGGATGGAGGACTGGAACATTAAACTTAAACAAACTAAATGACTGACTGCTACACACATACATGCTTTCACTCTGGCTGCTCACTGAAAATGGCTCTCTTGCTTGCACATACTCAGTACGTATATGCATGTAACAACAACATGCCACTTGATGTATAAAAAAAAAACAAAAAACAAAAAACACCAATTCCAAGGCTGAAACAAAGGAATAAAACAAACGGAAATAACTTTCCAGTTACGTTCTATTATATTACGTATGCTCATGTTATCCACATTCATACCCATACTAAAACATAAAGAATCGTCTTTATTACAAGACTTTTTTGCACTAGGCATTAAGCCCTTAATCAAAATGAGGGACTATCTAGTCTTCTGTTGATCCCAAATACGTTTTGCAAATTCTCTCAAAAAAACTTCTTGGTATCCCCATCTTGAAATAACTGTATAACATATTCAAATTCATCTACCAATTGTTGATCATCGCTAGTCATCCTGCTAGCTCTGATGAACTGCCCTTTAGGTATATTATTTCTCATGTATTTAGGATATTGGCTGGTCGCATGCACATAATTGTTCTTAAATATCTTTTTATGAAAAATCTTACTATGAAATTTTCTACTTACTTCATTCCAAGTTAGTTTAACATCCAAAAAATCAATGCAACTTCCTTTGTTTCCCAAAACAAACTTCAAGAAGTCAGAAGTAGAAAATTTCATAGTAAGATTTTTCATAAAAAGACATTTAAGGATTCTGACTCCTGGTATCATGCAAGAGGATGTGGTATGTTATCTGTGGCCTGTGACCTGACTGCTTCATGCCTTTGAATCAAATGTACTACACAATAAATGCAAAATGTTTACAGCTTGTGCATAATATTTGGTACACTAAATGCATTATATGATTATACTGCACAGCTGTGGGTTCATCTGTGGGTTCACCTGACTGTTAAACAACTAAATTTTGCTCAAGAGTAACGCTTGACAAATAATGCCAGTAATGTAGCAACCAAAAACTTTTGCTTGGTTAAGTTCCAGTGTTTATTTAAATTATATGGGATGGGATAGTGCATTAAAAAGTAAATTGCCTGACTCTGAAAACAAACTACTGTCTATAGTGTATATTCCTTGTCTGACAGAGTAAAATTAATCATGTGTTCATAACTGGTTGACTTAATGCAGAGCAAGGTCTGTTTTAAAAACTTACAAAACAGAGGCCATTTTTAGAATTCCCCATACTTTTAGGAATTCTGTCAATATATTGACTGAAAGAATTTCTACTTCAGTATTTAGATCTTGGTGTCCTCTGGGAGTTAATAATGCCACTAAATTTACAGACATCTGCAAACTTGGTCAACTATAAACCTTTAACATTTGCTTTGAACTTTGAGAATTAAATGTGAAAGAAGGGTGGCCCAAGGACTGAACCCCGGAGTACACCACTGGTGGCAGGCTCTTATCTGATACACTTGTCTATAATTGCAGAGATCTGCTTAAACCCTTACCTGGCATGGTTTTCCTCAGGAAAGAGGACTTTATTTATTTTTACTAAGGTTTGCTAAGTTAGCTGTGGTCATAAACTGACATTTTGAACAGTTATCTTTATTCCTATTCTTTTATTTTGTCCTGCAGACTGCTGAGGTTGCAGGTTAGGATACCAGATCTGTCCTTCACATATTTCACTGTCTATTTCTCTCAAAAAAGGATAACCGACATTATATTTTCAAAGATCATATTACTTAAAAGGAAAAAGTGCGGCTATGTCCTAGAATTACTGAATAAAGGCTTAAAAACGTATTACACTTTAAGAGGAAGCTATAGTAGCAGAGACAACAAAAACATTCATTTAGAATAACTTAATTATTTTTAATGCACTGAGGCATCATAAGGACAATATATTTATTTTACTCATCTGAAGTGTTAAACTATGAATTTGTTTCTTGGAACAATGAGGCTTCTGGATAGTGTGAACAGTCAGGCATGAATAGTGTCCTGGCACTGTTAATAATATTTGAAAAACAGCTCATATTATAAAAGTATGCTTTAGCTAGATGATTTAATTGGTATTTCTTCACTTAACTGCTAACAGTTCTGTCAAGTAGCTTTGTGTTATGGATTTAAGGTCATGGTTTATTTAACCATTATGTGAGATGACAGGACACTTTTAGTGGGTTGCTTCACTTTCCCCCCTGCAGTGCAACAGTGGAGCCTGTATGTATAAGTGGGGAGTCATGCTCACTACATACAGAGCCCAGTAGGGGCTTGCCATTTGCAAATTAATATTTTTAATGGTTTCTGGTTTATACTTTTTAGTATTGAAATTTTGGGAAAGTGTAGCTTGTTCTTTTATAACTAAACTGAATATAGTTCAGCCATTTAAATTATGTACATTATTAAAATACATTTAAAATATGAAATGTTTAATATTTGTGTAATGGGTCATAAGTACTTCTAAAGTATACAAAAAGGATTTTATGGAGAGTAAATCCATTGATGTTATGGTAGAAGGTGATGTGTTGTTCTCATCAGCTGTGCATGCTTAAGGTGCAATGACCTAACTTCTGTGTTTCTTTTCTTTCTAGGTTTAGTATATCCATTGCTGCTCCAGGTGTTCAGGATTGTGCTGCTATCAATAAAAATGGCCTCTATTCCTCATCCTGCTCTGTAACAAATCCTTGTATCTGTGTGAAGAACACTTAACATTCATGAGTAAAACCAAGGAACTGTACAGACAGCAGTGTTGGAGGCATTTATATGTGAAGTGAAGGAGATTTAGCCATCAGACAAACAAGCAATTTGATACTTATTAAAAGAACTAGATCAAAATTCATTAAAAAGCTATTTTTTCTAAAACAATGTGTCTCATTTTATTTTAAAAATATAAAAAAAAATAATGATAGTGTTTGTTTCTAAGTTTTTTAATCTCCTAGTTGATTTTCTACCTGAAATGGAAGATGAGGCTAAACACAGAACAAAAGTATCTACCAAACATCTATGTCATCACATGTCTGATATACCATGTTAAAGGATGATGCTGCAATGATTCAAATGGTGTTGTCAGCATTGTTTATAAAATATGTTAATAAGTGCACAAAGCCAAAAAAAAAAAAAAAAAAGATTCACAGCCTTTACTACTGCTGCTGCAAGTGAACTTATAGAATAAAATTAATGTTTTCAAAATCATCACATGCTGTTGTAGGCATGATTTACTGAACTTAAATTTAAATGTACTTATCTATCTTTTCAATATATTAAGCTAAAATTGTGTAACATTTTTTAGTTACATTTATTATAGTTAAATGAAAATTGTTGGTTTTATCTCAGAGTTTGGAAATGGTTTTATTTAAATAAATAGAAGCCAATATTATTACATTGATCAAATGCAAACTTATAGCATCTATTTGAAATTACAGAAGATTAAATAAAGAAAAAAATTAATTAATATATAATGCTCCTGAATAAATGAGATAATTTCTTATTGACAGGTTGAAAGATACACCTGCAGTTTAAGGAGACAAAATATTTCTGGTAGTTTCATTGCTTTAGCAGAGAGTCAGACTGACATTTATACTGACATATAATTATAATACATTCACTTGGTGCTTGGGATCCAAAACGTTAGGAAAGTAGAAGACATATGTTGGTTAGTCTAGTGAAAGTTTATTTGAACTGTACAGTAATTCCACTTGTACAACTGTAAGCAGAATTTGATTTATTTAACATTTGTTTACCAGGAAAATCCTACTGGGACAGAGCCCATTTTTAGCAGAGGCCTGGGGAGAAACACTCAAGATGCATGTCTTTGGAATGTGGGAGGAAACCGGAGCACCTAGAGGAAACCCACATGAATGCAGGAAGGGCATGCAGACTCCAAGTTGATTTGCTACCTGAACTGGAAGACGAGGCTGGGTGCAGTGTATTTTTCAGCACAGAGCAGAAGTATTTACTAAACATCTATATCATCACATGTCTGGTATACCATGTTAAAGGAATTCAGAAATATTCCCCATAATCACTCAAATAAAGTACCTTATTATACCCTTTCATCAGCAGATCTCATTCACAATGCATAGTTAATGAGACTCTAAAGCAGTTACTACTCTCCGGCAGGTTCACTGTCCTGCTAACAGTCAGAGCCAGAGTAACAAAAAAAAAAACACTGGATATGGATCCTGATCTGTTATCTTATGTATCAATACTCTGTTGTAAAGTTCATATAGTATCTACTAGTCATTTCACTGAATTCACCCTGTTAGACCAAGACATTCCAGATCATTCCTAACAAGGCATGCCAAACCATTTCCTTATTAGTTAAGAATGAGCATCAGTGCATATCCATTCATAAGACAAACAGTCTCAGTAACGGTACAAGCCTTAATTCTAATGAATGTAGTCTGATAGCTGACTAAGTGATGGTGGTCCTAGTCGAGTCTCACTCCAGTTATTGGGAAGGAATGGGTTGACTGATACATGAAGGTGCTGATGATCAATGGACAGTGGGACAAAAACTGTAACAAAAAAAACTGATAGATTTATTATACTGTGGCAATATGTCCACCATTGGGCATGGATCCCTGTTCTGTTAGATCAGTAAAAGGATATACTATCTCTTATAAAACCAGTCTTTAATCTGTCAGCAGTTTAAAAAAACTGCATCAGCTTTGACATTAACTTTATTTTCAGTTTTATTAAGGTGTTTTATAAGAAAGCACAGAGTACATATAGTTAAACAACAATTAAATACAAATATAAAATACTCACTAATAATTGCAAATGCAAATTAAACATTGGGGACTAGATTGATTTAACTTTTAGTGGTCATCCAACCCTGGCAGTTTCAAACAAGATGGGTTTTATAGTCCTGCAAAAAACAACCTAAGGCTGATGCTCCTGAAGCCACTGAAATAGTAGGTTCCACAGGTGAGGAGCTTAAAAAGCAAAACTGCAGACACCAAAGTTATCAAGCCATACATGTGTGACCACGAGCTGCCCTGGAGGGCAGAGCACAGAAGTCTTGCAAGGCTATATGGAACAATCAGCTCCATCAAATAAGTGGAACTCATGTCAAAAATGGACACATATATCACTTTTAGGATCTTATAGATGGTTCTAAAACATACTGGAAGCCAGTAAAGGCTGTGCAGAACAGGGCTAGTGTGCTGACAATGAGATGTACCATTTGGTAGCCTGGCAACAGAGTTCTGAAATATCTGTAAGCATGCAAGTTCAGTGTTGGGAAAAACAAGTATAGGATGTTACAACAGTTCACTCTCAAATGAGGCCAAGGTATGAACCACCAATGAGAAGTCAGGCTGAGATAAGAGGTACATAATCCTTGAAACATTTTAGAAATGGAAGCAAGATTATATCAAAACAATGCATGCTTACTTCTGAACTGCTAGGATATAAATACAAAATAACACATTGGTTACATACCTTCTCCACAAGCAGAAGCGTATTATCACCATGCAAGATGAAGCTGGTAAGTGAAGGTGGAGAAAAATCCCTCGAGGTAGTGTGAACTGCCATGGACTCAGTTTTGAAGGTGTATAGTTTCATCTGATTACTGGAAAGCCAAGAATGCATTTCTTAAAGGTTGACAGCTAGGGAATACCAACTTGCCTTATCATCTTGTGGGAATAAGAGGTAATTCTGGGTGTCATTAGTATAACTGTGATCTGTTTAACCCCTCTTCCTCATTAGATCTCTGAATCGAAGCATGTAGACCATGAATAACAGTGGGCATAGCATATTGCTCTGCTCTATTCCACACTTAAGAGGGTATGACAAACAGAAGTTCCTTCCACAGCAGATGTTTTGAGGTTGGCTGGAGAGGTAAGATGCAAGCCACTCAAGAACCATAGATGAGAGTCCACACTAAAGTTGTAAGCACTCATTCAAAATTAAATGCCATGATCAGTCGAATCAAATGGTATCAAATGCCACTGAGGGATCCGGAAGGACCAATACTGAATACTGCTGAACTATAGCCATTAGGAGATCATTAACTACTCACATAATTGCAGTGTCTGTCATGATGTGCATGACTCAGGTTAACAGAGACCATTACAGCATCATAGGAAGTTACTAGGCTATTAGTCCTGAGGCCATTATAAGCCTAGCCAAGAGTTTAGCCCATGCATAGACAAATCAGCACCCGATGCCCCTGTCCAGCAGGGACACAGGTGGAATCTCAGGGATGTATTTTCTATTTTTCATCCAGTTATACAAGTTGTGCTTAAAAAGGGGTAAAGAGGTATTCTGCTTGACATGGAGAGGGAGTCTATTCCATAGATGGGGAGTCTTTGGGACACAAACCTGTCCCACCAACAAGTCCTATTGATGTCACAGACAAGATTGAGGCCACTTGTGTGGGTTACTCGAGTGAAACTTGATTTGTTTTTATGCAGCAGTCCCATCAAGGCGGGGTCCGAGATCGCCTCATATGCCAGACAGAGGTCACCTCCGAGGAGTCTGTATGAAACAGAGTAGAGGGATAGGGCTTTTAGCCTATCAGTATATGGTGGATTTTTAAGGCCATGGATTCTCCTGGTCAGGAACCTTTGTGGTCTCTCCAGCTGCTGCATGTGCTTTGCGAGGATTAGGGCGTTATACTCAATAATGGGTCTTATAAGTAAAGAATATAGGGATGTTATGACCTCCTTGTCCCTGGATGAGATACCCTTACTTATGAGGTGAGCCATGTAGAAAGCTTTTCGCACAATAGAAGCAACATGGTGGTCAAAAGTCAGGTTGCTATCCATCTGGGTACCCATATCCCTCACGACTGACTGCGTACTTAGGACGTTGTTATTGATGTGATAATTTGTGGGGACATCACTCACCCTAAAGAGGATGATAATGCAATTTTTTATATTCAGCTTGAGGCCACGTTTGTGGCCATTGCCAAGGACAAAGACTTCTAGCCCTCAACAAGAACAGTAAAAGAGTTAATGCCATCCACTGGAAACAACTGAAGGGCCATAAAGGAAAAAAAAAACTCTGATCAGACATGATTAGTTGGAAGGATTGGCTTCAATTCAAGATGGGGGTTATAGTACAGGAACTCCAAGCAAATGGAAATAAGGAAGTGATTAGATCAAGAGACTAACTCCTTCATGTCCAATAAGAAGACAGGTCCAGGGTAAGGTCTGATCTATGCGTCACTGGGGTATTGAGCAAAATAAGGTCTGATCTATATGTTGCTGAGGTAACAAGCAGAGTAAGGTGTGTGTGTGTGTGTGTGTGTGTGTGTGTGTGTGTGTGTGTGTGTGTGTGTGTGTGTGTGTGTGTGTTAAGGGTTTTGGGTAGGGGCTGTGGTGTTTGTCAGTGTGTTTTGTTGCTGTGATGTGTGTGTGCGAAGAGAAAGTAGCTTGTGCGGTGGTGTTTTGTGTGTATTTGTATGTAGTGCAACCTTGGAGTGAGAATATTTAAGTAGGGGGGGCTGTGGGAGGCACAGCATGTAGTAGAGTGATTGTGTGTATTTGTGTGGTGGATGGTATGTGTGTGTGTGTGTGTGTGTGTGTGTGTGTGTGTGTGTGTGTGTGTGTGTGTGTATTAAAACTGCGAAATTCAAAACTTTCGGTATTCGAGGTTTTGAATTTCGCGTATTTTAGTTTTCGTTGTTTTGTGGACTCAACTTCTTGGGCTCGAAATATTGAAATTCGAGATTTCAGTATTTCGAGCTTCTGAAGTGAATCCATACATATACATATACATGTATACACACACACACACACACACACACACACACACACACACACACACACACACACACACACACACACACACACACTCACACTCACACACAGACCTACACACACAAGCTATGCCTTACATATATCTGCGTTTTCAACTTTGCATTCCTTACATTCTTGATTAGGACTAAATGTTTCTTTTTTTTCTGAAACATGTAATTTATTTGACTTTATATATGTGCATTTATTTATTTATTTATTTCATTTTTATTTATTTTATTTTACATTTGTTGACCAGGAATGTCTGAGCCAGAGCCCTTTTTCAGCAGAATCCTAAGGAGAAAAGCTCCATAAATAATACAATACAAACATAAGCTAAAGGTATAAAAGCAAGTTTAAAAACTTAAATATGGTAATTCTAGACTAGACTCTGTATACTTGTACATTAATAAAGTCAGAAGAAAAAGGAACAACAGAAATGAATAACAAATGTTTAAAGTAACTGAAACAGTATCATAGTCTAAGAGGTTATTACAGATAGGGAGTGGAACAGGGAAGTATCGGGATGATTGTAGGCTGAATGATGGGAGGAGTAGGATTTAGGAAAGTGAAGAGATGAATATGAGGCAGAGAAAGAAAGGAAGGAATTGGATAAAAGAAGTAGAGGTAGGTGGAAGAGGAGAAATGGTAGAGAGTGCAGGGAAAGAGGTGAGTTAGTTAGGTAGATGAAATCAGGGAGGATAAGAGCAATGGCAGACCCATTGTTGTTTGAAATATTCTTTTATGGCCAACTTGAATTGTTTGGCATGCTTCAGATTTCTGATTTCGAGAGGGAGTTTGTTCCAGGCTATAGAAGGATGGTAGCTGTATATGTTTTGACCTGATTTGGATTTGGGTTTATAAATGTCTAATAGATCAAGGGATGAACTCCTGAGATTTCTCGTAGGAGAGTAGTGAGAGATGAGAGAAGACAGGGCTTGACAGTCAGCTGGCTGATACAAAGTTGAGTGTATGGTTTGGAGCTGTGAGAGCAGGAGTAGGTGGGGTAGTTCTAGCCAGTTTAAGTGTTTCAGGGATAGACAGTGGTGAGATTTATAGGTTTGTTGAGCAGCAAATCTAGCTATATTGTGGTATGTTGACTCAAGTTTGCATAGTTAGAATAAAATCCACAGACCACCAGGATAAAACAAGTTCTTCTTTAATGCAGACGTTAGCACTTTCAGGATAAAACCCTTCTTCAGACTTAACACATAACTATGATAAAACAAAGCCAGCACCCAACTCCGGTGGCATAATCAATGTTTAATACATGAGAAAAGTATCCCAGTACACCAGCATGGTTGTACTGGTTTCGGCCTAAGCCTTCTTCAGCAACCAAACTTCATGAGAACAACAAACATGATCAAATAACATCCTATCTCACATTTATAATATGGACTTGAAGCGCCCTCTAGTGTGCAAATAATTAATAAAAAATTCACAATATTCATACTGCAAACCCAATTGCCTGAATACAACCCAAAAACATTGTGGATGCAAATACCAAGTTCAAATGCAGATGTTTCAAAATTGATCATTCAGCCCAGGGGAAAAGAGAGCCCCCAATTTAATAATCCACATTTTTTCTTTATTAGTCAGAATATCGTGTAATATGTGGACTTCTCTAGTCTTAAACCTAATATGGTCAATGACCATAAAACTAAAAATTCCCATTGGATGTTTAGAAATGTGTTTGTACAGGGAACTGGAACCCTTCTTGTTCTTGATGTCACTCAAGTGTTCCCCAATCCTTATCTTAAAAGGACAGGACACCTGTCCAACATAAAATGCCCAACAATTACACTGGGCTAAATATATAACCCAAGTAGTATTACAATTAGCAAAAAATGAGACATTGTATACCTGAGGACAATTATGTGAGGTAAAGCTCTGGGACTTGAGCACCCTAGGACAATAGGTGCAATGACCACATGAATGACAGTCCAGTATTGAATGGCCAGACAGACTAGTTTGTATAGTTAACTGTGAACCCCTTTCATAAACTTTTTTATAATGACTAAATAAGGATCTCAAAGACCGTCCTTTCCGAAATGAATAAAGACATCGATCTCCTATATAATTATTCAGAACATCATCTGATCTCAAAAGAAGCAAATGTCTACAAATAATATTCATAAAATATTGGTATTTCTCCCATAAGTTGTAGCTAATCTGAGTGTTTGTGATTTTTGGAAATCTCTAACCCGATATGACAATAACTCAGATCTGTCTTGTTGATTCACAAAATGGCTGGCCCTAGTGATGACACCCCTTTGATAACCCCTATTCTTGAACCTAGATATAAGATCACTTTTGTAAATGTCATATGTGGAAGAACTGGAGCATATCCTTTTGATATGAAGAAATTGTGACTTTGGGACATTCTTGATGACATGTTGAGGGTGGAAGCTTGTAGCATGTAATAGGGTATTGAATTGTGGAAATTTTCTGAATACTTCACTATCAAGAGTGTCCATATCCATTTGTTTGACTAGAACATCCAAAAACGTTATATCAGATCTGGAATAAGTCAATTTAAACTCAATGCCCAACATGTTACAATTAAGATATTCCAAAAATTCCAAAAGGAATTCTACATCTGCTCTCCATTGTATTGCAGTTCTTTTTTTCCATCCTGTAACTACTAATAATGCCTTAAAAATTAGGTATTACTTACCCTCAAGACATGTTCCCTGATAAGTTATTTAGCAAAATATGATAAAATATCATAATTCTCATAACCATGGTCCCAAACAAACTGTGATATCTGGACATGTGTACGGCATACAGATACAGTTCTTTTTATATCTTGCAGTACTAATACTGTCTTCAAAATGAGCTACTAAGCTTGCTGACATGTTCCCTGACAAAGTTATTCACCAAATATGAAACTATATCATAATTCTTATAACCGAAGTCCTAAACATAATGTGATATCTGTGCATTTGTCCAGCATACACAGTTCTTTTTCTATCCTGTAACTAATAATACTACCTTCAAAATGAAGTATTATTTACTCTGATGACACATTCCCTGACAAAGTTATTTAGCACAATAGGATAAGAAATCATAACTCTCACAACCATAATTGTAACCAAACTGATGTGTGTGCAGGATGGTTATTTACATATCTCTTGTATGTGGTACTCTCCTCAAATAGTTCTTACTCAGCATGTTCACCGTCTCCCTACCACAGTTATTTGAAAATAAGAAAAATATAATTCACATAACACAATTCATATTCAAATGGTTATCTGTACCTGCACACAGCATACAGATGGTTCTTTGACAATCTGAAAATGAAGTGTTACTCAGCATGTGTACAAGTTCCCTAGCATTTCTTTTCCTTTGTTGCCAGTAGTGACAACAGCGTTCATAAAACATAACAATAAAGTTTCTTACCATACTAGTCCTACTTGGTCATGGCCATTGTCCATTTGTTCTCACAAACTGTAAGTTGCCAATATATTGTGAATAGCTGTCATCACACCATTGTGGAAGTCAGTCAAGACCAACACAATGCCATCCTCAGTTAGGTGAACACCACTGCTTCTGAAAAGGTGAACATCTTCTGCAGTGATGCTGTCATGGCAGATTGTTGATCCACTGACCCTGTGCATCAAGCCATGCATGAACCTATTCTGTAAACATCTGGCCTTGTGCATTGCCTGTTGACTGTTTGCTGTTTTCCATATCTGGCAAGGAATTATGCCAGACCACACAATATGACAACATGGCCACCACGACTGCAGGTGTTCTAACATTGTTCTGATTTCAAACTGTAGCCTTCCGAGTGGGTGAGTGAGGACATCATTCCCTCCAATGTGCAGCAAAAGAATGTCAGGCTCAAGGTAGACTGAACACTTCTCTTCCAACAACTGGAGGAGTCCGCTCCAATGCATACCCCTTCTTGCAATCCAGTATACCTTCACACTAGATGCGGGGAAGCTCAAGTTGTAGTGGTTTTCACTTCTGGTGGCATGGCCGACAGCCCAGTAAATGTATGAAGGGACACACACCCACACTCTTACTTGTTGTTCTCCTGCTTGTGAAGCCTTGTCACTGTCACAAGATGGGCGCACCTGCATAAGAAAGAAATGCAAACAGGTTACTACTGATGTTTGAGAGATGTATTGGAAGACTACACATATATGTTTACGTTGGCTTGCAATAACTCCAATCAGAGAAAACCCACAATCTGACTTGTGCAGTCATCAATGTGATAACGACTTCTACTTATGTGAATAACAGTGACAGCTGCTGAGAGTTTTACCTGAAAAGTGATAATGACTCAGTGCTATAGTGTAACTCGACTTATTGCTAATGTGATAATGACCTGTCTTTCATTACTGCAAAGTTTTATGCATCCTCAGACACAGGTGATAATTGCTGCACATAACCTGTTGAGTAGGCATTCATTATATTACCTTGTGCAGCTGTTATGTAACACAGACTCATCATCTGTTAGGAGAAGACCTGAGTAATTCAGTAAAAATAGTATAACACTTATATATTACTGAGCCCTTCCTCCCACCTAAATTCCACACGTGACTGACAAAGCCAAGAAAAATGCCCAGAATATATGGTACTTCTATGCTGGTAGTAGTCAGCAAGGAAGGTTGGGAGGGTGGCCTAATGGTTAAGGTGTTTGCCTTACAAACACAAGGAGTTTTGAGGTCTCACACAAGAATTGGGCTAGGGCTTAAAATGGCTCGCAAGGGCAGTTAGCTTAGTACTAATCTATGAACCTATGAATAACCTTTATCTCACTCAGGCAACTACTGAGTATAATCAGAAATGCAATAAGCCAAGCCAAAATGCTAAACTTATTTGGCTGATCCATCTACAAATTAATCCAAAAAGTAGTAATTCATGTTCTCACCTAACCACCACTCAGGTTACAATAACACAGAAGTACAAAAGGCAGAAATATTGTCCAAAGTATCTGGTTGAGCAATGCCAACATTCAGAAAACAAACAAAAGTCAGACCTAAATTTTGCATGAAAACCATGGATGTTTGTTAAAAGTGTTGTGTCACCAAGTCATGGATTGGGGTCTTTTATCGAAATACATAATAGAGAACAAGCACATAAGCCGTATACCAAAAGAAAATCTGCATAAGTCAGTATCCAAGGAATGGAGACAGAACAATATGATTTTCCACATCACAAGGAAACAGTAGTCCCTGATGATCTAAACTTATAGTATATATTTCTGTAAGTAATAACACATCCAGCTAGTAGACATTCATTAAAGACATGTAAGATAGTTTGGTAAGATAACAGTTTGGTAAGATAAAGACATGTATGTGTATGTTTTATATATATATATATATATATATATATATATATATATATATATATATATATGGATCTACCTTAGTAGATCGACAAGTTAAAAAAGCGAAAACGAATTCACAGACGCCAGAAGATCGCAAATCACTTCACCGACGCCAGAAGATCGACAGTGCACAGACACGACATTGCATACACCCGACACATCATACCAAAAAACAAAACAAATCCCCTATCCAAAACCCACACACACAACACAAGCACACCAAAATCCTTACAAACGAACACTAACCCATACATACACAACTATCTACAACCCTAACCCAAACCCTTACCCTAAGGTCCGTCACTATCGCACACTCACCTAACCCGCGCCCTAACCCTAACTCACTTATCCCACCCCTACCCCTACAGACCACCAACATCGCACACTTACCTTACTCGCACCCTTACCTAACCCGCGCCCTAACCCTAACTCACTTATCCCACCCCTACCCCTACAGACCACCAACATCGCACACTTACCTTACTCACACCCTTACCTAACCCGCTCCTTAACCCTAACTCACTTATCCCACCCCTACCCCTACACACCATCAACATCGCACACTTACCTTACTCGCACCCTATCGTCCGTCACTACTGCATACTTACACATCCTTTCCCCATCGCAGTGTTCTCAGCGTCGGTGTCTTCCTCCGTCGGTCTTCCGCCTTGTCGATCTTCTGGCGTTGGTGAAGTGATTTGCGTTCTTCTGGCATCGGTGAATTCGTTTTTGCTTTTTTAACTTGTCGATCTACTAAGGTAGATCCATATATATATATATATATATATATATATATATATATATATATATATATATATATGTGTGTGTGTGTGTGTGTGTGTGTGTGTGTGTGTGTGTGTGTATGTATGTGTGTATGTATAAAAATATTCATATTATAGCAAAAAAAGTACAAGTTGTTTAAAAATAAATCTTTATATTTTAATTTATGATGGAGCCACCATGTTGACTAAGTTGTACTAAAAGGAAGTAATGTGAGAGTCTGTTTCCAAATGGATTCATATATGAAAGTCATTCAGCAGTACAACAAACCCATCCATTCAGTTTTGCAATTCCTTATCCTCCTACAATCAGAGATGACCAGGGAAACGTACCACAAGCTTCCTCAGACTGGATCTGTATGTATTACTGAGCCCTTCCTTCCACCTATATTCCACACATGACTGGAAAAGCCTGGAAAAATGCCCAAAATATATGGTAGCTCCATGCTGGTAGTAGTCTGCAAGGAATACCTTTATCTCACTCAGGCAACTACCGAGTATAATCACAAATAGAATAATGCAAGCAGAAGTGAATTTTTGTCTTTAATTGCTTACTTTACATTATACTATTAATTAGTGGTGTATCTGATGCCTTATATGCTGGCATATTACACTGTACTTAGATTTCTGTGCTGTATTCTAAGTAATGTAACCCCATGTAATTTGCAGACTTAATTTCTATATGTCCCCAGTAACCCCTCCAGTTGTTTGCATTGTGTATGCACAAGCACCAAAGTGACACAATAAACTATTTTGGCCATCAGTCACTTCAGCAATGAGACCATGTATGCACAAGCAGTTCCCTGATACACAATGAATTATTTCCCTAATCAACATCCTCATTATTATGTCCAGGTATACAGACATCTAAATGAAACTTTTCCCCAAACATCCCTTCAGTAACATTTCTGAATATGTGGACATACCAGCATTAACACTTCACCCAAGCAACCCCTTCAGTAGAATGTTGAGGTATGCACAATCACCAGAATTAAACATTTCCCCAAATGAAATGTCTGTAACATTTCTTAGTATGTTCAACCACCAAAATGAAGCACTCACCCAAGTGACCCCTTAATATAATGCATGCACAGGCACCAGAATGAAATATTTCTCCAAAACAACTGTTCAGTAACATTTCCTGATATGTACAAGCACCAAAATGAAACATTCAGAAACGAGCCCCTAATGTGCAGGTGGAAAATTGCTGCACATTACCTGTTGAGTAAACATTCATTATATTCCTGGTACAGGTGGAATATAAGACTGAGTCATTACCATCTGTTAGGACAAAGGCCAGAGTAATTCAGTCAAAGCAGTACAGCAATTATATTTTACTGAGCATTGGATATACCATGGAACACAGTGAAGACAGTCAAACAGTGGAGAAAATATGGGACAACATTGACGTTGCAAAGAACTGGACATCCCTCCAAAATTGATGAAAAGACAAGATAAAAACTGGTCAGGGAGGCTGCCAAGAGACTGACAGAAACATTGAAGGAGCTGCAGGAATTTCTGGCATATACTGGTTGAGTACTACATGTGACACCAATATCCTGTATTTCCATATGTCTGCACTATGGGGTAGGGTTGCAAGACAGAAGGCTTTTCTTACACAGAAAAACATCCAGGCCCAGTGAAAATTTCCAAAACAATGCATCAAGTCTCCAAAAAGCATGTGAGAAGTGTGTTATGGTCTGATGAGACCAAGGTTGAACGTTTAGGCACAATTCCAGAAGATATGTTTGGCACAAAAACACCACTTCGCATCACCAAAATAACACCATCCCCATGGTAAAGCATGGTGGTGGCAGTATCATGCTTTGGGGTTGCAAGACCACCAGTTATTGGAGAGCCCACATTCTGCCTCTCGGTAGTCATCTTGGGATTAGTGCTTCTGTTTTCTCCTGGTGAGAGAATGAGTGCAGTCTGCAGACCCTTGCATCATCTGGGACAAGACTGTGGATCACCAAACAGGCCGTGGTCTGCTTCTCTTCTTGGGATTGGTGCTAACATTTTGCTTCTGGTGAGAGAAGAAGCAAAGGAGTATTGTATCCCAACAGAGTGAAGCTGTGCTGAGACCTGCATTAGTAGTATCCAGGCAGTAGCCATTCATGTGACTCCCCTCTTTTCATCATTCTTGACAAGCCAATTCTTTGTTTTCAGTAAATACTGCTTGATTTCTTTCTAACTTCAGAATATCTGCCTAAATACCTCATCCTTAAATTTTCAGGGTCTATGTATTAGTTTCCCCTCAAGTGTTTGGCAGTGCTCTGTACAGACTCAGACACCTTGAGTGACATTTTTCCTGTAAAGGGAATATACAAAGAAACAGCTCCAGTTCTTAATAATAATGATCATCCCTCCTGGCATGTCTGAGGGTCAATTCCCTGTTATCCTAGGCCTTAAACACATGTCCTACATGGACAGACTCAAAAAACTCCAGCTATTCTCTGTCTCATATCATCTACTAAGAGACTTTCTCTGCTTGACTTACAAAGCCATGTCTGACCCAGCTCTGTTAGAAATGCTACATCTAAAGAAATCCCAGTCCCTCCACTTTAAAGAGAGTTAAGTAAACTCAGGGCTCCCATATATCTATCTCTATATATCTATCTAGCTATAGATCGATACACACACACATATATATATATATATATATATATATATATATATATACATATATATATATATATATATATATATAGAGAGAGAGAGATGTGATAAGATAGCTGACTGGTGTTTTAGTTTAGTTTCCTGACTGTTTAATTTAGTTAACAGGATAGCCGTTGACTTTTGTATGAGAGCAATATGATACCAGTGTTGGGGAATATATAATTTTCCCAGTATTGTACAGTGTTAGGGGTTGTTATATTTAATAAGCAGGGGTACGGACAGCACATCCCTCCCATAAGCAACCCTGAAAAAAACATTCATGCAGATTTAGTAAACTCCATGTCGGCTTTAAGTTGTTACAAATAATACCACAGTCATGTGGTATATCAACAATTAAGGGGAAACCAGGCCATAATCCTTTTGCAGACTAACCGTGTTAGCTTGGGATAAAGCTTCATAGCACAGTCTCATTCTACAGGCATCCTCCATTCTTTTGGAGCAAAACTGTATGGCAGACAAGTAAAACGATCAGTCCATGCCAGGAGAAAAATCAGCTTTATTGTAAAATCCACCACTGACTAAGCGCTTTCACCCACCATTGGGCTTCTTCAGAGTCAATAAGCAGCACTAAAAACATCATTTAAAAAGTAATTAATTAATGAATTAATTAATTAATTCACAATGAATCACATGAGTACCTTAAAATCAATTGAACATTAACTATTCAGTGACCAGATCAACACTTGTAGTGCTGGAATCACATCACAAAGTAAACAGTCTTTGATGTATAAAATTCAGGCATGTTAGTTGATATAACAAATAACCTACTAGAGTTTATTTTTTCAAAAATAATAATAATTAATGTAAATAATCATACAAATGTATTGATGTGTGATTAAACAAACTGTGATTTGTACTTTAATATAGAGGCTGCTGAAATGCTGTCATTAATGCCTGATGCATTTGAAGCATCCAAGCATAGCTGCCACAGGTAATCCCTAACTTCTAGAAGGGTTTTATTGTCTCCTCCAAAATCTTTCAAAGTTAATTTGTCAATAACAAAAAATAAATGTTTTTTGTAATTAGTACACACAATACTATGATTAAACAAAGCATTAGTAGTTTTCTTATTCTTAATGTCCTTATTATGTTCCAAAATACAAACTCTCAGCTTCCTTGTGGTCATCCCTAAGTAGAATGTGACACAGGACAAACAGGTAGCCACATACACAACCATTTTAGTGTTGCAGTTGTAGTGACCTGGACACCTTAGAGTTCTTTTGTAACTACAAATATTAATGTTGTGCCTAAAAGAATTGTCTAGTAGTAATCGATACATGGTTATGAAACCTGACAAAGGTGTGTGTGTGTGTGTGTGTGTGTGTGTGTGTGGGGGGTTATAATGGCAAACATTGGTTATAAATGCAAAATGCATCTGTTATTGAATGATACAAAAACTTATGAAATAATCCCCATATCTAATGTACAAAGAGCATACACAAAAATAGACTGGCAGTTGTACGAATATTTATGTGAGGGTATTATTTCTCACAATGAATTTAAATACCTCTCAGTAGAACATCCTATTATTCCCTCTATATTTGGTATTCCTAAAATCCATAAGAATGAAAATTGTCCACCATTTAGGCCTATTGTTGCAGCCAGGGGATCAAAAAATGGAACCCTTAGTGGTTTTTGTTGATACTACTTGTAAAAACATTTTGGACACCCTGCCACACATTTTAAAGGACTCTTGGCATTGTTTGGATTGTATTAGGAATACCAGTTTTGAAGCTGGAGATGAGTTTTGGTTTGTGACAGTTGATGTAATCAATTTGTTTTCAATCATCCCCCACCAGGCCAGGTTAGAAATGTTTAACAACAGCCTTTTAAAAAACAACTATTTACATCATGTAAAGAGAAGCCTTTTGTTAGAACTATTGGAAATGGTATTGTACAATAACTTTATACTCTTTGATGGCGAATACTGCAAACAAACAAATGGGGTTGCAATGGGTGCCAGGTGTGCACCCATCTATGCCATTCTGGTATTGGCTGATTGGGAGCAGAATTTTGTCTTTAAATCAAGTTATAGATCAAATATTATGTTATACGTACGATTCTTGGATGATATTCTGATTTTTGGAAGGGTTCGAAGAATGAGGTAGAAGCATTTATTGGTTATTTGAATCAAACAACTGAGTTTTTGAAATTTACAAACCATCTTGATCAACATCAAATAGAGTTCCTAGATATATTGTTATATGTCTAAAATGCATGCATACATTCTAAGATCTTTCACAAAAAAACATATAGTAATTCTTTTTTGCATTATAACAGTTGCCACCCGGACCACCAAAAGAAAAATGTGGTCAAGGGACAAATGATACGGATGTCAAGGCTGATCAACCAAGACACCTGTTCAAAGTGGAAATAGCATATTTAATTGATACATTTAGGAATAGAGGCTATCTGATGGAGCTTCATAACAAAATTAGGGATGAGATAGAGAGAAGAAGATCCAGTGACTTTGTACCCATTCTTTTGGACAACAATAGAAAAGTTGATAACATAAACATCTCTGCCAAAGATAACTCCATTCAAAATTAAGCCACTGGTATGGTGCTACAATTTAACTAGACAACAGGAAAGGTTAGGAACATCATTACCATGGTTTGGGACAGTGTTTTCACACAAGACATCAAGGACATAATAGGAATTTTCCCTAAGTTCATCAATAGCAGAGGGTCTAATTTGAAAGAATTGTTTGAGAAAAATCCTAGCAGTCAAGACAATAGACCCTCATACATGAGTAAATGTGGTACTTGCAGTGTATGTAAATGTATCAGTGATGGACCTTTTGTACAAATTTGTAGTTACAAAAGAACTCTAAGGTGTCCAGGTCACTGCAGCTGCAACACTAAAATGGTTGCATATGTGGCTACCTGTTTGTCCTGTGATGCATTCTATGTAGGGATGACCACAAGGAAGCTGAGAGTTTGTATTTTGGAACATAATAGGGACATTAAGAATAAGAAAACTACTAATGCATTGTTTAATCATAGTATTGTGTGTACTAATTTAAAATATATATATATATATTTTGTTATTGACAAATTAACTTTGAAATATTTTGGAGGAGACAATAAAACCCTTCTAGAAGTTAGGGAGTGCACAAAGTGGCAGCTATGCCTGGATGGTTCAAATGCACCAGGCTTTAATGACAGCATTTCAGTAGCCTGTTTATTAAAGTACAAATCACAGTTTGTTTAATCATACATCAATACATTTGTATGATTATTTACATTAATTATTATTATTTAAAAAAAAAAATAAACTCTAGTATGTTATTTGTTATCTCAACTAACATGTTTGAATTTTATACATCAAAGACTGTTATTCCAGCACTACAAGTGTTGATCTGGTCACTGAATAGTTAATGCTTAATTGATTTTAAGGTACCCATGTGATTCATTGCAAATTAATTAATTAATTAATTAATTAATTAATTAATTACTATTTAAATTGTGTTTTTAGTGCTGCTTATTGACTCTGAAAAAGCCCAATGGTGAGTGAAAGCGCTTAGTCAGTGGTGGATTTTACAATAAAGCTGATTTTTCTCCTGGCATGAACTGATCGTTTTACTAGTTTTGCCTTGTTTTACTTTTGGTCACTGTATGGCAGGCAAACTAAGTAGGACGCAGGCAGACCCTCATAAATGAAAACTAGACTGGGGGGGGTCTTCAAAAATTTGATCTGTCTGTGGAGAGTTTCTCAAGCAGATATATTTGCCTCCTCTCTGAACAGTCAGATGGTAAGATCACTTACTTATTTACTTAAAATCAAAATCATTAATAACCATTAAAGAAAGAAAACAAAACCCACAAATGACAATAAAACTGTGCACAAAGAATGGCACAAGGACAATTTTACTAAATACAGTTTTAAATTACTTGATGTTAAGTTCTTGTTTATTTTATTAATATGTTAACAACTAAATGTTGACCTTGCAGACCTTTTTTTTTTGCAAACTTCTGGTTTTGCAACATTCTGTTATAGAGGCATGGTTAGACCTATTCCAAATTTAGACATCAATTTAAAAATCTCAAAACAAGACAAATGTAGTAGGGCACATCACCTACCCCTTTAATCCCCACTCTGCTCCATTTCCTTCATCTCGTCCTCCTCTCTGGCATACCTTTACAGCAAGAACATTTACTATAAATATTGAATGTAGTCCTGTTATTTTTCAAGTTCTTGTTTCAATGGATTTTAGCCTTCCACGTCATCTTGGCTGTATTCAACTATGTTGAACCTGAAACCATTCATTGTGATCAGTGCACTTCATTGGTAAACAAACATTAAGAAAAAGTGAACAGAGAGCAGGAGTTGAACATTTGATAACCTGAAAGACTGAACAATGATATATCTTCAATAAATGGAACAGTGACTACCTGAGGGAGACTGTGTGACCAGCAGCTTAAGGGGTATACAAACTACAGTCTTAGATTGAAACAGACAGTAGAGTCATGGTGAAAAAGACTGATGATGCAATAGACAGTAATGAAGACAAACCTCATTATGTACAATAAAAAATAATACTGGTTAAGAGCACCTTATATAAAAATAACTCAAAAAGTTTATACGCAAACAAAACTGATAAACTGAACAAATAACAGCTTGCAAAGCCAAATCAAAAAGAATAGTTTACCGTATAAAACAATTGTACAATGCTTTAAGCACAATAATGAACGGACGCTTTTTGTTTGTACTAAAACAAACTTCCTCAGAAGACCTTGTAATTTAAAATTCCCACAAATTTTAATTGGTTTTCTGTTCTGCTAACGTTACAGAACCAATATCATGATTGTAAAATTTAAAGTTGCAGTACGTAAAAATAAAACCACTCTACCTATCGAGCACATTAAATTAACAAGAAACAACTGTATGTTACATATTATACAAACAATGTATTTATAATAAAATATGTAACAAATAATATATTTGCTTGAACCATGTTGTGTAAGTGTTTATGCAAACATATAAAACAAATATTTCAATGTAAATTTGTTTTCTCTATGTATATAAAAGTCCATCGACTACCTTTAATATAATATAACAATAATAATTCTTCAGGGGGGGACATGCATTTGAGGGTGTACAGGCTGATGCAATTTTCCTGGTAGAGACTGAAGAACCATTGCTTGTGCTCTGGGAGAAGGGTAAGGCTGATTGGAGAAACACCTCAGAAGCAAGGGGCTTCCTCTGCAGTCAGGCCATTATGCATTCCCTCCCAGCTGCATTGTCAGGGTGTATGTGGAGAATCTGATCTACTGGTAACCTTTACTAATTCTCCTACTGATCTGTTGTGAGCCAACTAAGTGATTTGACTCAGGTGTCTTAGGGCGCTTGCTTTAATTAGTATTTGTCTTACATTTTTCTGTATTGATTCATCTATATTGATTCATCTAAACTCACTTCATCTAAGTTCAATACATCTGTTAAAAAAATATGTATTTAAACATATATAAAGTGCTAATTTAAAAGCAAATAGTATATAATGCTTTTTATTCTATTTACAATATGGCAATAAAAATAATTTTACATGTAATTGCTTAAAGCTTTAAAGCTGCAGTGTATTTAAACTCTGACCCTGGCAGTAGCCAGCTCAGCAAGCTTATGTTTTTCACTAATGATTATCTGATGGGTCAAAAAATTAAATGTATAAAGCATTAAAAATTCTTCTTCCTTCCTCTAAAATAATTGGCCTTGTAAATGTTATCAAAAATAAAACACAGCTGCTAAAGTAATGTTACAAAAAAAAAAAAGTGTATTACAAAACTAAATCAACTATTGTATTCAAGCAGGCCTAAAACCTTAAAAAAGTAACATTTACAGAAAGACATTATAACAAACCAGGTGCTTTGCAAGGCTGTATTATTCCCATAAAAAAGCTTTTAAAATGTATAACATCAGCTTTTTCTTATAAATAAAATATTGTAAACCATAGTAATGTAAGTGCCCTGTGACTAACCACGTCAGTAAGGTGGGCACAGCTTAAATATAAAACTATATAAAATTGTGTATTTCCTGCATCATGTCAAACAAAACTCTGTACTTGTATAGTTTTTTGCCTCCTAGTGTACACTAGTAAACTTTTGCATCTGAGCCTCCTGTGTTGTTATCATTTGTTTTTATTTAACAACATCTAAAACTCAAAAAAAAACCCATAAAAAGCAATGTTTTTGCAGGGGGCAAACCCTCCTGCATCCTCTATGTGGGGGGCTGCACCACCACACCCCCTGATAATTATATATTCCAAATCCAAGATGGATCTACGGTGGAGAAAAGGCAAACTCCCATAACCTGCTGTGTGACATCTCATAAAGAACATCCAGATTTCATCATGCCTATGGCTGCATAAGTGAGACTGACCCAACATTCACTTATACTAATCAAAAAGCTAAGAGTGCATGGTCAAAGAATACATTACTCTGTGATATAATATTTAAAATCCAAAGTTACAGCAAATGTTGTTAGATCAAATGTACTAGACCAAATGAATAAACTCTTTAAGTTTAAACCAAATGAATTTATAACAAATGCTTAGAACCCTCTTACACATAGACACAAGTGGTACAAATGTCGTTGTACCTGTTACCAGACTAACATTCCTCACCTGTAAAAGGAGCATGTTCCAAAATATGGCATCACTCATCAGCATTTCCAGCAGGTCTTCACTTAATTTTGTTGACTGTATGTACAAAGCTCTGCTATTTTCCAGTCAGTCATTAAAGGTTGTTTGGAGGGTTGCACTTATATTAAGCAAAAGTGAATAGTTTTCTGTTGTATAGGTTTCCAGAGCTAAATAAAACCTTATTGGGAACCTCAGACCTGCAATTCCTCCTTAACATTATAGAAATGTTACTGAGCCAACAATAAGCATACAGTGATACATATTTCAGTGTAAAGTTACTTAGGAAAGTAGTGACAGAGTAAATAATGAACTGGTAAGCCACCAGAAATGAGTTATAACTTATTTATTGTCAAAGACACTTAAATTATAAGTATGATAACAAAAACACTGAAACTTTAAATATGACAAGTGTCTGAAGGACACAAGTCCTTTCTAAATCCTTCAGACTATTCAGATTTTTCAATATATATGAACAAGATATGCACATTCATTTTTTTAATCCTCAGGTCTTACAATATGAATATAGCCTTTAGATGAACAAGAGTTTATGTATTTCTGTTTTTTTTTTTGATGTGCTCACATTTGTTTCTTTTATAAACTAAAAACTGCTAATCTGATGGAAAATGATAGTGTTTTACATTAAATCTCTGTTATTAATGGTACTGTCAACGTGACTCAGCATTTCTTTTAAATGACTGCCTTATATGACGATGAACTGTAGAAATGAACCCAGAATGTCACCTTCTTCATTATTAGATAGCAAAACATCCCAGATATTTTTATAATGTCCTTTGTTTCAGAACTTATAGAGTTGTAAAGGGGTTACAAAACTACACATATAGATACCACATACAGCATTCTTTCTACCAGAAATTTTAAATTATCTGGGGTGCATTTAAATATTGTTTCTCTTCTCCTTCTTTTACACTTAATGCACTCCAAATTATAGCTCAGTAATTGCTCAATAAACTTAACTCATTCCCTCCAATGGAGCCCTGCCAGTTTGTACTGTAACTTCAAATGGGCAGAGCTTAAACTTTTTAATAGAATATAATTATGTCCTCACGTTTCAAACAAATGTTCATATCTCTGGAATCATAGGGGTTACTAAAGAAATGTAAATGATGAAATCTTCAGCCCAAACTATTTTAATACTATTCTTTAGGTTCTAGGTCTTAAGCTGGATGTTATAAGTTACAGTAAATGCAGTAACTATTAAGTTTGTAATATTTTGTAAAGAACTTAATACTGTCAGCAGTATTTTTTTTATCCAGCTAAGAGCCTTCATATGAGGCTGAACAGTTCTGTCTGAGCTATTTGGTTGTTGAGATATTTAGAGAAATATGAAATTTATGACAATGGATATTAAGAACAACAATTAATATCTCTTTATCTGCAAAAAAAAAAAACACACGTTAAATATAAATAGTTGCATTAGCCATCATGTAAGCTTTAAGAAGAACTCATAATAACTTATAATAACTTGTAGGTAGCATGGTTTTGAAATTATTCATGTAAATATGAACAAACATTTGACGCTTTGAGGCTTCAGTAGGATGTAACTGCAGAAACACCTGGAAGCGTCATTCGATTGCAATGAGTTTGGATATGCATTCTGTATAAAGGTTCAACTATGAGTAGACAAATGGGAATGCACAGAGAATTGGAATCCCCAAATTGCATTCATTTAAAAAAATGCCAAGGTACATTTTCTAAATTGTTTTTGCAGGTGGGCAAGCAGCCCTGCACCACCTCATGTTGGCAGAAGCCCCACTGAACTTACATATGCCAGCGCCACAGTTGTACCAACTCAAAGAAGGAGGAAATTCCACAGAAAATGGTATCACTGCAAGCGCAACTCACCAGCAGCGATTTCTTATGGAGGAACTTCCCTCATCAACAGGTTGAACCCTGTGTGATTGAAGCTTGGGCATTCAGTCTTCATCCAGCAGTAGGTTACCCCTCTATAAAACAGTTTTTCACAACTTGTAGTGACTTTCTCTTTCATTCCTACTAGCTGTGCTCCTCACAGCCCTCAAGAGTTACCTCTTGGAATACTGTTTTGCATGTGAGCCGGATGTCTGTTTTTATTGTAAAATTATTGATAGTGAGTCTCTTATGACACAGGTCACTCTGCATTTTAGATATTACCACAGTCCTGTAGGTTATCTCCCAGTTCAACGGGAGATGAAATATAAACATTATACTGACAGATTGTGTTCCTTTTGTTTTTCATCAATCTTCTGAAGAAACTTTATTACATGCCCTCGTACAATGTTCAAGAGTACAATTATTTTGGAATAAATGCTTCTGAGTGTGGGATATTAACAACCTTCAACTATTTACATATAATATGATTGTGTACAGTCATTATACATACTTACTAGTTGCTGAAATAGATAAGATTGACTAAATACTTCGTACGTGTTTATGGTTCTTATGAAAAGAACATTGCATAACTATTATACAACAAAGTACAGGATTTAAGTTCTATGTAAAAAAGCATTTCATTTTGGTTATGGGCTAGGGGAACTGATTTTTGACTGATATTATTTTGTCTACTTTTATACTAATAGTCTGTTTAAGTTGTCATTACAATTTACTGTATTGATGTTTTTTAATAAAGACCCCCTACTCTTTTCGATAAGTGCCATGGGATCGTTTATATCCACCTACACCTGTTTTAAAAACAAATGTCTCCAACTTGATGGAGCAAAACTCTTGGAGTAAAGCTTTCCTGTGGTGACTGCTGTTTTTTTTTTTTTTTTTTTTTGAGTGCAACTATGTGTGCCAATTTATTTCCCAGGGAGAGATGACTCTAGAACAGTTACTGCAGACCATCTCTGCTATAGCTGAACTGTTTATGGCAGTGGTCAAATTCATGGCTATGCCAATGATATCTATACTACCAAACCAATTAATATGACAGTAGGACCTAGAGGCACATCATGTCACCTTTGAACCCCTCCCCCCACTGAGCCAGCTGGGCCAGGATTGTTTCAGTCTAGCTGAGCAGAAAACTACTGAAATCCTTCATGGATTTTGAAGGGACTGAATATCAGGACTATAAAAAGGACAAAAAGGCATTACTTGCTAGGGCTCATGTTACCTAAGATACACAAGCTGAACACTTCATAGCTGGACTTTTCCTTATCACAAAATGCTAAGATCACAATTACATGGCTTTAATTGCATAATTAATTTATGGTTAGATCATGAGGGTCAGCATCTTAAAAAAAAAATCAGAAATATTAGATATTGACAAATTCAATAGATCTTTACCTACTGCTTTAATATAATGCATGTATCAAACTGGCAGTGACATCTATTTTTTTTTGTTGTTGTTCTTGTGGAAAGATTGTTATGACATGCAACTATGTAGAACAAAGCAGTATCAAGCTGTAATAAAATCTGAATCAAATGCTGGCAACAGACAAAAAAAAATCTGATTTCTGTGAAACATGGTATGCGTTGTAAATTGCCACAGTCTGCAAACTGTTACTATACTATGGAAAGTCAAGTAAGTGCAACATAGTGAGTTATTCAGTCAGTATAAGTAGGCAGAAAAGAAGGCAGTGTGTGTGTGTGTGTATATATATATATATATATATATATATATATATATATATATATATATATATATATATAAAAGAAACCCATTCAGAGCCGGATCCAGCACTAGGTGACCAAGACAGCTGCCTTGGATCCATGGACTGAGAAGAGGCCCTTGCGGGCTGACACAGGGATTGCTTGCCGAGGGACTGTCACACTTACTTTAAATAGACATCAGATTTTTTTTTCTTACATAATATGCATGTTTTTGTGGGCATTCAACCTGAACACCTTCTGTATCCAGTCGCACACACCTGTTCTGTCTCTACATGCATCACACGCACCCATTACGTTTGTGCATGCATTGTAGCATAGACCTTTTCCTGGTCTTCCTTTCCACATGGATTTTAACATTCCATTCTAGTGTTGCTGCTTTGGATTCACTCCTAGACAAATTAGTGCTGCTTCTGAGAAAGTATCTTTTTCTTCTACAATGTGTGTGTGTGTGTGTGTGTGTGTGTGTGTGTGTGTGTGTGTGTGTGTGTGCGTGTGTGCGTGTGTGCGTGTGTGCGTGTGTGCGTGTGTGTGTGTGTGTGTGTGTGTAAGTGTATATAATGCCCCAAGTAGGGATAGCTGCTGATTAGTTAATTTGCTCAGGGTTTTCAAACCTTGTTCCCTATGTACAGGAAGGAATCAAGAGCCTGAATCCACTACCCAAGCACCACTTGAATTTCAAGGAGTTGAGTATGTAACTCAACTGTCCAGATTTTTTTTTTTTTTTTGCAGAATGTTCAGATTTTTGCCTCCTATTTTAGGTCTGTTCCTCGCAAAACTTGTGGTTTTCTGGCAAATCAGTGAGGGTTGAATTCAGTAAATAATGATAGACATTTTAGTTTCAGTCTTCATATCTTTCAGAAAATGCATGGTAACTCAAAACCTTTTATTCTAGCAACTTTCTATGATTATACAAGCGATATTTAAAGTTTGCCCCCAGTTCTGGGCCTTTGTCCACCCATTAATTTTGGATTTGTCCAGATTTCTTGTGCTACAAGTTTGAGAGATATGGTTGAGTGTCAAGAGCATTTTATAAGAACTGAGAGCTTCAGGGGAAGAGACGTTTAGTACTGCTCTTGTTAAGTCTGTTTACAATTTGTAACTGTTCTGTAGCACATGATGTCACTATTTTGCTAATGAATTTGAAAGTATTGTTAGTAGCACAACAGGTAGCATACTTGCTTTTGGTGTGGATGGCTGTGGGCACTGATCCCACAGTGTGTAGATGGATTGCTCATGCTGTGCTTTTAGGGGTGGGGTGGGGTGGTGCAGTCATGAGTACGTCCTCCTTTGGAGGAAATGCCTAGTAACTATCAACCTGTTGTCCATTTCCATCAATTCCCTGTTGCAAAATTACCAGCTTACCATTTTTTATTGTAACATAGGCAATTTATTCTTCAAGGCAACAGGCACTGAATTTGCAGATGAAACACTGAAATATAAAGTTGTTTGCTAACAGCAATCTCTTTATTAGTTACAGATCTCTTTAATGTAGAATTATTCAAATGACTTTTACTTCTGTAGAGACTGTGCATATTGACTGATATTGGTGGATTGTAATGACAGAAGTTTGAGTAGACTTTTATTTATGAAATGTTCTGAACTGGGCAGTTTTGTCATTATTGGTTCATACATTTTGTTTCATTGCTTACAGGAATATGTTCAAAACTACAAATTTATACACGCTCTAACAAGTGGTGCTGTATTATTAATGTAATATATTAATATAATCAAGAGGGTGAATCAAAAACACATAATGCATTCATGGTCCTAAAAATTTGTGCAAGGGGCCTATGATTTGAAAATAACCCAAAGGTTAACTTTATCCACCACTGGCCAGATTAAGTTTCTTTGAATGTGAGTTCCAGTGATATTTCAATGAAAGTGAGTTTCAATGGCAGAGATGTATTAGTGCTAAGTTTGTCTTCATTGTGAGACTGTGTTGCTTTGTTTAGCAAATGTCTATCAGTGTTTGTGCTATAAAATTTGAAATAAGTTTTAAATTAAATCCAAATAATCATTGTAGAAGTAGAGCAGAAAACAGTATGCACACTGAGAGGTTTGAAGAGTACTTATGGTAAATGGGGAGAAATAGCCAAGTAATGGGATGCTGCAATGGCTGGGAGTAAGTGGGGCATGTATGGGGGGCCCAATCCATTACCCTGACTAGGGCCCCGTTTGACCATGATCTGGCTCTGCCCATGCTATTAAAGCAGATGAAGTTTTTTACATTCATAGAGATACAAAACAGTATTGCACTGTGTTTGGGAAAGTAATGCAGCCTGTTGCTCCAGTACACAATTTAATATGTGACATACACATAGGGAAAGATTTTTTCAACATAAAGACTGTAAAGCAATATGAAGAAGGTGGTTAATTTGATAAAAGTGAACTAGCAAGTGAATAAACCAACAGTATAAATCTGCCTAGCCTGGAAATAAAATTAAAGAGAACATCACCAGGCATATTCATTAGTGTGTATGAATCCAAAACAGATTAAGACATCAAATTAGAAAGCTCTAAAGGTGTAAATTTATGGTTAAGGATATGTTAAGCAGTGGACACTCATTAGACCCATTATAGAGTACAACACCCCTTTTGGAATGTACCTCACAAGACATCTGCAGCAGCTGGAAAGGCCACAGAAGTACCTCATAAAGAGGATTACTGGCCTCAAACAGATGCCTACACTGACCGTCTAAAAAAAAAAAAACTTCAGCTTTATTCCATAGCATATCACCTACTTCGAGGTGATCTCTGCCTAACATATAAAGCTATGTCAAACCCAGAGCTGTTGGACATGCTACACCTAAAGAAATCCCAATCCCTTAGAGCTACACGCTCTAGGGACCTAAACCTTGTCACTGCAATAAACAGGACATGCTGGAGGGATAGATTCCTGTCACAGAGACTTCCCATACTCTGGAACAGACTAACTATCTATGTCAAACAGAGCTCCTCATTAGCACTCTTCAAGAAAAATCTTTATGAGTGGATGGGAAATAGGAAATACACCCCAGGGATCACTTCTGTGGCTCTGCTCAACAGGGGCACAGGAAAATAACTTTCTTGGGTGGCATAAGCCAGGGAACATTGTTGGCTAGGCTTACTTAGGCCCTTGGGCCAATAGCCTATTACCTACCCATGAACCTATAAACCTATGAATCACCCAGGGTTTTAAAAATCATTTGAGTCCATTGTCTAACATATAGGTGCAATTTGAACATATTGCTTCGGACATTGTTGGGCTATTAATAAAATCCAACACTGTGCTTCACTATATTATTATTTTGTACTATTTTGATAAGTACCTTGAAGCCATTCCAAGATGTATGGCTAATGTTAGATGTTTTTCTATGTAGATGGTCGGTCATTTTATGTTAAAAAACTACAATGGCTCGAGTTGCCTCAACTACTACAACTTTCACAGATACAGAAAGCACATTCTCTTCTTTACAAACCTGCAAACTGTCCCTCCCTATCCACCCTCCTATCCTTTTACAAAGCTCCCAAAGCTCTATGATCTCTCCATAGCACTGACCAATCACTTACTATTTAATACCTACAAGCCTAACAAAACTATAGGCAGATTACCTTTTATAAATGCTCCATATCTCAAAACCTGGAACAATCTCCCAACTAACAAATGATCTATTCATTCTTCTCGCCTCTTCAAAAAAGTATTAAAAAACTACCTTGCCAACTCTCCCTCCTGCACCTGTCACCACCCTACCTAATCTCCTGCCTCCCATGCAGTTAAATCACAACTATTTCCTCCTTACTTTTGTATAAACTTATAATCCTGTGGAACCATAGCAACACCCCTGAGCACTCTTAAAACTTAACTTTCCTCTCACCTGTTCCCCTTTTTTACTTTTTACTTCCTTGGCCACATCTACTCTTTCTCCTCATTTCCTTTTCACCTCTCTAATCTAACCACTTTCTCCTGACACTCTACCTGCTGTAACTAGACATAAATGCTATTCTTAGTTCTTCACTGTTTTTCTATTAATCTTCGTTTTTTTTTCTTTACTCACCACTTCTAATTCCTTATTTTGCTTCCCAGTTTCTACCTTTATCATTTCATTGGTGTACTTGCACAGAATGTATACTTTTAGTAATTTCTACGAAGGCATTAATGTTGTTACTCATATGTATTTTTCCTTATGCTTTTTTCTTATGCTTTAGACTTGTAATGTAACTTGTTATTGTTATGATATTTGTATATTATTTGTTATCATTTTTATCATGTGTTTTCTGGAGCTTTTCTCCTCAGGTCTCCACTGAAAATGGACCCCAACTCAGAGGACTAACCCGGTTAGAAAAGGCAAACAAATAACAAAAGACAAATAATTAAATAAATAATTTCAGTGGAAGGACATCTAAGGAAATATTGCCTAACCACAGGACTCCCGTATGTCAGGAATAATTTGTAAACTGTGCCAATATTTTAAGGTTAAGCAATTAAACTCTTCATGTATAATTTCCAAATGGATAAATGGATTAGTGTTTTATTTCAGCCAGGTGGTAAACCCTGTGCTGAAACAGGTTACTGAGGAAGACATCAAAAATCTGGACCAATTAAAATTATACCTTCCATTTGCCCTTACAGAAATGCCACAAGTTTCGATTGGTTTCATTTTTTCACAGTATTACACAATATTACATTACAGGCACCCTCATGAAGTTTTAGATATTGCCAGAGAAACTTGAGAAAAAGGGAAACCCCATTTAAAAGTGTCACAGAATATTATATCAGCTTACAAAATAGGCTGAACGTGCTGATACCTGTAGTAAAAGAACACATGCAAAGACCCTAAACTAGACAACAAGGAGCTTATAGTACAAATGCAAGGACTAGGAATTTTGAAGCTGGAGACCAGATGTTAATGTTGGTTGCTCCAACAACAAAAAAAAAAGGAAAAAAAAATGGCTCAATGGCAGGTTTCTAAATGCAGTAAACTTTGGCAGAATGGGGCAGAATGGTTAAGGAAGACAAGAACATTTATACCATTTCAACATTTGGAAGCCATAGAGAGAAGAAGAAACATCTGTGATTAATTTAGCAGCAGAAAATAGTAACTCTAGTGAATTAAGAAAAATGAGCTCCAAGGCTGCAATTCATTTAAATCTTACATTATATAAGCCACAGAAGTATGAAATCACAGCTTATGTTATGAAACATGGAATTATTTTTAGAGATGACTGGCAGGACAAACCTGATTCAAGAATATATTCAGATTATTCTAAGAAAAAAGATTAAAACTTTACATAATATCAGAGTTATAAATAAAGGTATTACAATAAATGGTAAAGAAATGGTCTAAGATAGCAATAACAGAGGAGTCAAAAAGTGACTGCAAAAGCTTCATGGTATTAGTCCCAAAGTCTAATGAAGCAATCTTTGTCCATAGTAATCTGAAAGGTCTGAATGGCATTCATACGTTAAAAGTTGTCTACTGCCTAGGACCGAAGAACTACTAGAAAGAGTGAAGAACAAAGAGATTCAATAAATGGGTTCATACCTCTCAACCAATCTGGACAAAGCCATAAATAATGGGGAGGCGAAGGCCCCAAAATAGGGACACTTTTTAAACATTGCTCTTACAAACTTTGAAAGCTGATTGAATAACAGGTTTGCATTAGCAAACATTTTCTTTTTTTTCAAAACAGGTTTATTGTTTTAACATATAAGAGAAATATCATAACAATTTTATACAAGTAATTAAAAATAGGTATTATTATAATATTCAACAAAACAACTAAAGTATTTACAAAGACATCCACTACAATCAGATCAATTAATTAAACTAAAATATCATGCTATTGAAATTAAAATTTTTTAACAAATTTTGTAAATTATCCCATACAATAAAATAAGATGTTGTTCTGTTTGTTCTAGTCCTAATTGTGTTTATTTCCATATGGCACACTATATTCATAACATTTTTAAATTCATTGAACGAAGGAGGTATATCTGAAATCCAATTTCTAGTTATTATTTTCCTAGCCACTGCTAGAATAGACCATAACAAAGGAAGCTTAACCTTTTTAACACTTTGAGGTACAGGTGTGTTGAATAATATAAGAGATTTAGAAATAATGAAATTATCTGTAAAAAGAGCCTGCAAAAATTCATTAATTGACTTCCAGTATTCTTTCAGTTTTATACAGTCATAAAACATATGAGCCCAGTCAGCATTAATTTCTACATTACATCTCTTACATAGATTATCTTTATTATTTATTTTATTCATCATCAAAGGTGTATAAAAAGATCTATGTAAAAATTTCCATGTATAAAGTCTCCAGACAATGGAAGACGTAGTTCTATAAGCAGATTCCAATATATATTGTTTATCTTGTTGATTTGGTGGGTCCCCATTAATAGAAGTGAAATAATTCCAGTATGAATCTAAACTGTAAAAAGTTTCTTGTCTGATAACTTTATGTATGTATGAAAGTTTACCTTTATCAGAAACTTTATGTTGTAAATTTAATATCAAGTAATCAATCAGTGTTGGAATAGATTCTTTAACAGTTATAGACATTAAATCTATTTTATTAATGAGATGTTGTCTAAAGGTCTGAACCTCTAACCAGCAAGTTTCTCTTAGATCAAATTCTTGTTTTAAGAAATCTAGATTTTTAACTTTATTATCAGATATCAACTGATACCAGTACTTTAGATCATTATCTATAGCTAAATGAGTTCCTTCAGAAGTAGATGACAAAAGCATACCCTGAGTATACATTATAGGAAATACAATAAAATTCCATTCCCTATACTTAGGGTGCATGAATATAAAGTTACGATAACTAATAATAATATTTAATGGGTAACAAACCATATGTTTAGGTGTAATAGGTGAAGTACAAAATTCCTTTAGTAACCATAACATGGAGTTATTTACAATCATATTTTTATGTGTTAAGGAGATTTTCATGAAGTGTATACTAATTAGCTCCCAATAATCTTTCCATTTTGTGACATATGACTGATCTATTAATAAAGTAATAACTTTAACAATAGAAGAGATAGTATATAAATTAAAGTCTGGAAAAGAAATACCCCCTTGAGACCAGCTATTAGTATGTTTCTTTAATGCAATCCTAGGTCTATGAGGTGCCCATAAGAAATTTAACATTAGTGTGTTCAGTTTCTTGATAATTATTTTTGTAGGTGGAAGTATTATTGATTGTATTAAGTATAAAATCTTGGGGAATATTATCATTTTAATAATTGTAAGTCTCTCCTCCATAGTAAAAACATATTATTCCAGGTATTAAAAAGATTTTGTATATTAAGAAAACAGGTATTATAATTATTATATATAATAGATTTAATATCTTTAGATAGTATTATACCTAAATAAGTTATCTGACCTGAATTGGGTACATATTTAGTAAAATCACTAATGAGAATATTTTTCGTGTATATATAGGTAGTATTTTAGTTTTTTCTTCATTGAATATTAAACCAGACATACTTTTAAAATTCATCATGTTATCAAATAGAGACTGTATAGAAGAATTAGATCCTGCTGATGTAATTAGAACATCATCTGCAAAAAGTTGAATTTTGGATGTTGTATTTTCATCTATTTCAAAACCCTCTATGTCAGTACTGTTTCTGATCAAATTAGCCCAAGGCTCCATTACTAAAGTGAATAATAGTGGAGAAAGTGGACATCCTTGTTTTGTACCTTTAAGAATGGGTATTTTTGTGAAACATATGTTCCTACCTTAATATAAGCCAACGTTCCTTTGTATAAATGTTCAATTAGATTTACAAATGCATCCGAGATGTTTGTGCACTTCATTAAGGTAAACAGATAGTCCCAACTTACTGAATCAAATGCTGAACTTATATCAAGACTAATAAGTGTTAAATCTTTCTTTTCCTATTTGCAAAATCTATTAATGTTAAAGTTCTTCTTATATTATCAAAAGTATTTCTATTTACAATGAAGCCTGTCTGATCTATATCTATAATGCGGGAATGATTGTCTTCAATCTATCAGCAAAGATATTCATAAACATTTTATAATCAACATTAAGTAATGAGATGGGCCGATATGAAGAACATCTAGTTGGATCTTTATTAGGTTTTAAAATTGGCGAAATAAATGTATATTGCCAAGATGGGGGGGGTTATTAACTCAGTTTGGGCCAAAATAAAAACCTTATGTATTAATGAATATGTATTTTTAGAAAGGATTTTATATATCTCTGGTATAATACCATCATTACCCGGTGCTTTGTTTGATTTAAGCTTATTTATTTGTGTAATAACTTCTGTATATGAAATACTCTTGTCCAATAGTTTAATCTGTTGTTTATTAAGCTTTTTATTCATATTTGTGGTTATAAACTCCTTTATTTTATCTTTAGGTTCCATGTTAATATTATTATGGTTAATTTTGTGAAAGTGATTTCAGCAAACATTTTCTGAAGGATATGAAATCTGAAATTGAAATGTCTGTCAATATTTTGTGACTTCAACATGTTTGCCACTGATTTGCCAGAAAACCATAAGTTTATGAGAAAACACACCAAAATTATGAGGTGAAAATCTAGACATTCATCTGTACAGTTGAGAGATATGAATGGGCTATATCCTTTCAAGGTATGGCAATGGCTCCATTCACCCCACTGCAATGTGGATTGAGCATCAAAGGTCAATGGGCAGTCCATTGTAACATGATATTAATTGTTTCAAGATGGCAGGTTAACTGTAGCATAGCATGCTAGATCTCACAAATTAAGTTCCAAATGAGTGTAAATATTGGCAAACAATGTTCAATTTTTGTGAAAAGACTATACATAGCACTGCTTTTGTAAATGAAAAGTGTTTCTTTTAAAAATAAAAGGAATTAAAGGGTTTCTATTTGGACAGAGACAAACGTTTGCCATATAGGCCAGAGAAGTGCTGCTGTCCCTTCCAGTGAGAATGTTACTTTATGAGCAGACAGAAACCTTGCCGTGTTAGCTAGGGCATGTTTTCAGTTTGCTAAGAAGTGACTTGATGTAAGCTGTGGGTATGTGTTTAAGAGAGAAAGGGGTTGTGTGGATGACTGAGGGGAGTGGGGTGGGTAGTGGTGCTGTTTATGGTTAGGTTGCAAACAGAGTCAATTAAGAAGGTATTAAGTAAGGTGGCAGTATTGATTGGAGAATTATTTGGGTATGGATTAGGTGCTCAAGGGCTTCCAGGATGTAATAGCTTATTTACTGATTGCCAGAATTTTGGGGGTTTGGAATGGGGATTGTTTAGTGGCTTTTAAAAGTAGCTTTTTTGTCATGGGTGACGTTTGTTTTGGTTAAATTATGTAGCTCTCTATAGTGTTGCAGGTCAGTATAGCTTTTTTTCCATTATTTTCCATGTCCTATCTCTTTTATTTATAGGTTTATGGGTGATTTGTGTTACCCAGGGGGCATACAGGGGTTTGATTTTTATTTTCCTGATGGGGGCTTGGATGTTGAGTGGCTAGGAAGATGTTGTTAAAGGCCTGGACGACTTCCTCCAGGGGGAAATCATGAAGGAAGGGCCATTTAATCATGCTGAGAGAGTAGTTGAAAGTGTCTGGATTGAAGTTTGAGAGATTATGGTAGCCTTAGTATTGCTGGGTTTTGTGTAGTTGGGGTGTGTGTCATAGTATAGGGATGGGATGGTGGTCACTTAGGCTATCAGGTAAGGTTGATGGGTTGTGATTGGAATTAGGGCTGGAGGTAAGGACCCAGTCTAGTGTGGAGCCATGATTGGTATGTTTACTGATATGACTAGGAGTTGAGATTAATTGGGAGAAGCCATAGAGGTTGATGGAGGTGTTTGGGAAATCAGCATTAAGGCCATTTCAGTCAATGTTAACATTGCCTACAATAACAGCTTCATAAGAGATAGGCTTAGAGATCCAGGAGAGAAAATGCTCTAAGATAGGGATGTTTTTTTCCAGGGGGAGATGTAGATGGAAGCAATTCCTAATTTTTTGTGATTGTTCAGGTTACAGGTGACAATCAGTACTTCTGCTGGGTGGAAGTTTGGGGGGGGTTATTGAAAGTGGGTAGTGGGAGAGCTGATTAGAGAATAGAATTGCAACACCACCACCTTTTTTCTTAAATCTGTCTTGTCGAATGATGTTATAGCCTGGGGGAAGAAATTCTGAGTCAGATATGTGTGGCTTAAGCCATGTTTCAGAGATGGAGAGAATGGCAGGGGTGTGTAGGTATATCCAAGCATGAAATGGAGAGATTTTGTTCATGATGCTTTGCATATTCATGGATAGAATAGGCAAGGTTATGGTAGAAGAGGATGAGAAGGTCTGTGAGTTAGAATTGAGGGTGGGGTATGGGGGGTTTGAAGTGTCTGTAGAGGGTGGAGATTTGTGTTTGGGTTCAGGGTTAGGGTGAAGGTCACCAGATAGTAATTGTTTTTCCAGTGGCTAGTTTGTCAAAAATAAAGTGTGTGTAAGGGGGTAGGCTTTTGCTTTCTTTTAAGAAGGGTTATGGGTAATTGGAATATTTTGAGTCTGTGCGTGGTAATGTCAGAGAGAAGAAAAATGGAAGGGGATATCAAGTAAGAATGTAGCAGAGTGAGTGGTATGTGGGTGGGTTAACATAGGTGAATTGTGGCTGTGTGGAAGTGTGCAATAATATGAGGTGGTATAGGAGGTAAGGATGAGAGTGGGTGAGAGAAGAAGAAGTATGACACAGTTAGAAATAGAAAATTTGAGGAGAAACATACTGAGGCTGTGTATGAGTGAACAATAGGTAAAAGAGAGAAATAAGATTTGCTAATTGATAACAGGTGGTGGGAATGAGGAGTTAAGTGGAGAGTATTTAATCTTATTGGTTGATTTGCATATGGAATGAGTGTCATCATTGACTGGATGATGTGGGAGGAAGTTGGGTGGGTAAAAGGGGTGTGGTCAAATGGGATAGATTATATCTGCAGTAATAGTGGGGGTGGGTGGAAATGGGGGTAGGGCAGGGATGCAAAGTGAGCCCGAGTGCAGCAAGGGTGAATGCAGCAGGCTAGACCTGAATCTTCAGAGCATGACTGCACTGAAAAATGAATTTGAACACTACAGATCAGTGTTTACAACTTATGCTTTAATTAATTCAGTTGGGACACACACATGGCCTAGGTGCTGGTAGCAGTGGCTACAAAAAAAAAAAAAAAAAAAATGGACTAAATCCAAAAGTGTAGAAAATGTATGTATAGCTAGAGATAATAGCTGATTGCAAATTAGGAGCTGCCACTTACTCCCACACAGTACCAACAGTTATCCAGGATGGGCTGACACACACATTCAGTTGTTGTCAGAGCCATTGACAAATACTAAATGCCAAGGAATGCACAATACTATCCTTTTGGAAGTCAACCACCCCTGGAAAATATCGTATTGTCTGCAAACTGCAAACAGTTGAGCCATTAGTCAGGGAATTATGGACAAAGAAAGTGATCTAGCCTTTGACTTTCACTGGTCGGAAAGATGTGGGGATTCATTCCATTTTATACAACCTATAGAGAAAGGTATGGCATGTAAATCCCAGACTTTCATTGTTATATACTGTGTTTGGCCCTCATCACACCTATCATTGAGTACAATGGCACCTTTGGTATGTAACTACCCAGGCATATCTGACAACTGTAACAGCCACAGAGGTTCCATAGTAAACCAATACGCAGTGTACATAACATGTTCTATGCAGACAGTGTCAAGGCTGTAAATGTGTATTCTGTCTCCAACATGCTTTGGAGGGGAAGTGTATAGATGCTATATTGGAAGGTGTCAAATCCTACTGTGTATCTCCTGCATATGCAAGGAAGGACTAGCACATGTATTACCTGTTCTACACACCTACACCTTGACTGTTGTATAAATAGGACATGCTGCAGAGACAGGTATGTAACCCAGACACTACACCTTATATGTAACAATCTCCCCATCCACGTGAAGCACACCTCTGTTGTAATGCACATCATGTGCAAGTTACACAATGTGATGTGGAACAAAACAATCAGAACTGATTTTAGGACAAATGTCTATAATGGACACAGGAAAACTGTAGATGGTTCATCTCCCTTGCCACAGCTTGTAGATGTGTCAGCTGCCGAAACCATGCTTACACTTATCAAGGGTACCAGACCTTTTCAGAGATTAGGGATGCATGACTAGGCTGAATGAAGCCATTGTCCTTGTTAGCCTTTTATACACATATGAATCCATGGAGCCATGCACCTATAGTGCTGTACCTTTCTGAAGACATTTTTCTTCTCTTCTTCCATTCCATCTGGTGCTCTAACATTTATGGGTTTATTGTCACTATGTACCCATAAGCATCTCCCACACAATCATGAAACTGAAACATAAACATGTCCATGAGACACAGTTCATTGTGTAAGTATACAGCCATTGCAACATCATCCAATGTAATATATGCAAAATAATGTGGTTTACTCATTACAAACGACAGCATGTAGTGTCTGTCAGTGACCAGTACAATTGGCATTGCAAAGACAACAATGGATTAAACAAACACATAGTAATTTATATAGATACCCTGTGCATCAAACACATAGTTTAATTTCCCTGCATCGATGATGAGGATGACAAAGATGTGGCACAGGTATCATAATTTGCATAGGGTGTTGTGTCTGGGTGTGGGGGGCCTAGGATGAGCCAATAGATTGAAAGCATGTGTGTGAGTCAAAAAGGGAAACAGGCATGATGGACCATGGAAATGTGCCATGTGTGTCTGTAGGTGACCTGATTATGATAGTGGTGTGTGAGTGTATGCATGAACACAGTCAAGCTCAGTGCTACCCCTACATGTTTGTATGTTTGACAGCTTTGAACCATGCATGGCAGCACTGACAGTTCACCATCTCTGCCCCCGAACACAAGAACTGGCTCTGCCAGGAATTGCACTGGGACCCTCCATGTCCAAGGTCAGAAGCGGGGCTACTACCTGATGGTGACTGCTGTCTGCTGGGACTGTGTCTTCCACAGGAATGCTCAGGACCATGAGCCTATGCCTGCCATTTCTTGGTGTGGACAGCACACCCCCCTCTGGAGTGCTGGATGCACTGCCACTATGGGACCGTGATTGTAAATGACCACATGGACTCTCAGCAGATGTTGTTGCTGACCTACTGCAATGAGTCTGATTCTCAACACCAGCCAGATGTTCCATCACAGACAATGTGCATTCCAAGACAGATAGTCTGTGATCTGTCTCAGACCAACATCTTTCCGCTGCATTAGTCAACCACTCCAGGGTATCAGCAATGTGGTGGAGGCAGTCAAAGATGTCAGACTGTCCTGCATCCATAACACTGAGTATTCATTTAGAGTTCCTTTTGGAACGTGCTTGTGCCTCCATGATGGCCTGAGACATATGCCGAGTGATACGTGATGAAACACCTGCAACAGGTGGTGGAAGGATATAAGGCCTCCTACAAGCACATCTATCAATTTGTATGTGTTTTACCTCACCATCCCTTTGGCTATGGCTAGTACTGACACTCATTGCAGCCATAGTTGCCACACTTTCCTGTTCAATGCACCCCCCCCAACAAATATCTGTGGCCTCCAGGGACTGGGTATGTGTAGGCATACTGACTGTGTATGGTAATAATGAGGGAAGAAGAGGGATGTAAACCTCTGGGACAGATTCAACCTCTGCAATCCCTACCTGTGCCTCACTTTGGCCGCCATCATCATCAGAGTCTGAAGAGACACTGACATCAGGTTGTGAAGGGGAGGGGGACCAACCCCCCGGTCGCCTGTGATAAAAAAGAGAAAAGCAGTACATTAATACCTGTACTACTTTGCTTTGCAGTACTATGTTACAATATATGTTAAGCTGTATATACTGCTGTCACTATTACAGACCTGTTTAACCCCCCAACCTCATATAGTAGGACACGAGGACATTACTTTCTAACAAGCATATGTAGTTACTTGTAAATAAAAGCTCTTTAAACAAGCATCTCATGAGCAACAATGATGTACACTGTTGACATTTGTCAAAATGACACATATAGCAATGTGTAATGTCCTGACAATACTGTCAAATCTATCAGTGTGGTCACACCTACAAGGCACTGGTATGACTCTAAACTGTGTACAGTCAGAAAATATTTGTGCAGTTGGCAATCATGCAGACAGTACATCAATCCAGCCAGCAGGCCTGGGATGACACTTTAGTGAACAAATTGTATTGAATCTACAGCTCTAACAAAACAGTGCTGTGATTACCAGGAGCAGGAGCACAGCCTTGTCTGATTCCTAATGGTCTTGTGAAAATCTGAGGGAGAGGTAATGTTGCACTATAACAGGGTAATATGTCCATATATCTCATATTGATGGTACCCATCCCACTGGAAATTAAGGCATCTGTTTAAGGTAAGTATGTTAGTCAGCAGTACCACTACCACAATCAAAGGCAAAAATGGTTGGTGTGTCCTAGAGAAAAATAAGGAGGTAGATTAACTATTATGTCACATAGTTGGACAACTGTCAAGTCATGTGGGCTGCAGTCTGATATTACTGGGCCACAATTTCAGTACACACTTCAAAATCCTGTAGGAAATCAGGCTAATGCATGACCTGACATTCTCTCCACTTTCTAGTGTTGTACTAGGAGTAGTTAAGTGTGGTCCTATCTGTAGGCCTTTGACATTTATTACATTTCACCGGCACTTTGCCTTGCTCTGTAAGTAACTTATTTAGAACACAGTTTCTCTCAGAGATAGATAGGAATATAACAAGATTAGTTAGATGTTTTCTGTTTTTATGTGAGACTGTCCTGCTGTGTTATTTTAAAATATTTCCTGTGATTGTGAACTCTGTCTCTGTGTTGAGTTAATGAGTATTATCTTGTGCTTTTATTATTTATTAAGTATATTTAAACCTTTTAATTGTAGCTGTTTTTAGTGTAGAGATAATTAAGCTCTTAGAGTACTTGCATATGTATTTGGTGACACTGTACAAGCCACTCCAATAGCCTTCAAGTCTCTGTTGCACTTACCATTTGGATAATAGTAACATTGCACAATAGAATTTGACACCCTTTGGTAAGGGCCTTTATAGTAGCTTAAAAGGGTGGTTGGTGGCAGGTGGTACTACTGTGTAGTGTGGGCAGAAGGAAGCAGAGCTGGAGCACCTGTGCCAGTCTTCCCCAGGAGTGTTTGTGTATTTGCATATGAATCAAATCTCAAAGTGTGTGTGTGTGTGTGTGTGTGTGTGTGTGTGTGTGTGTGTGTGTGTGTGTGTGTGTGTGTGTGTGTGTGTGAGCTACTTGGGCAGGGACACGAAGCACTGGTTGGACAGAGAGGGTGCTGGCAGTTTTGGCTTGACCACTTGGCTGAGATCTTTACCATATAGCTGTGTCAGTGGGGAGTCTTATTATGGATCTCGAGAGAAAGGGCGAAACCAGACGCAGACTGACTGTGATTTCTGTGTGCTCTTAAGGGAAATTGTACTTTACTGTGTGTGTAATGTTCATCCTCCCAATGTGCACATCCCTCACTGGTGTTAGTGGTGAGGATCGAGGCTCCTTGATTACTGGGCCAGTGCATGAGCATCATGTATTAATTGTTTGGCAGTGGTGGGATATCCACATCAAATATTAGTTGGTTGATAGTGGTGAGTTAGCCGCATCACACATTAATTGGCTTGTAGTGCTGTGGATATTGAATTTCTGCAGCTTGTGTACATTGATCACTGAAGGTGTTTTGGTACTCTAAATGAGTCACACAGTGAACATTCAGAGTTTATATCACAATTGTTATATTTCTTTTGTTAGCTTAGTTACTCAAGGACGGCAGGCAAGCATGTCAGCAGAGGAGTATGGGAAGCTGACAAGGAGCCAGTTGGCTGAGATGTGCCAGGCTAAAGGACTGGTTCATGGAAACCTGACTAAAGCAGACATGATTGCATCTTTGGTCACAGCTGCATCAGAGAATAGCAACCAGGAGGATGATCAGACTGCCCATGGAGATGTACAACTCTCAGAGAATGGACAGCTCAACCTTTCTACAGAGGACTAAATCCATTTGGAGCTAAAGAGACTTGTGTTGGAGGCCAAGCATTTGGAAATAGAAGCAACAGAGAGACTGAGGTGTCTAGAGGCTGAGTAGAATGAGAAACTGCTATGTCTGGAAGCTGAGAAGAAGGAGAGGCAGAGTTAACATGAAAAGGAGATGCTGACTCTTCGCCAGAGTCATGGAGGTAATGGGGAAGGGAGTAACTGAACTCTAGAAGCAGCTAAGGTCAGTAAATTTCTTCCACAATTTACAGAGGGGAATCATTTTGATAGTTCCATTTATATGATTGAGGGGGTATGTAAACAGTATAATGTTGACCAAAGGCTCTGGGTATGGTTCCTGACCCCCTTACTCCACGGTAAAGCTGTAAATGTTCTATCCAAACTGTCTGATCATGACTTTTTAAATCATAATGTTGTAAATAATTGTTTGCTATTGTATATTTTAAGCTAACACCTGAAGCTTATAGGAAAATGTTTGTGAGCATAGATGCAAGGCAGATGAAAGTGTGTGTGAATATGTTGCTGAACTAAGCACTTATTTTCATAAGTGGGTGAGTGGATGTCAGGTCACCACTTTTGAAGGGATGGCAGACCTTTTTGTGAGGGAGCAAGCCCTTAGCACTTTGTCTGAGATCATGAGGATCTGGTTAGCTGATAGACAATACCTTACTGATGAGTTGGGGAAGAAGGGCAACCGATACCTAGCAAGCAGGGCATCCCTTCACAGGAAAGGGACACCCAGTGCTGCTCATGGGTCTAAGGGAACCCATGGTGGGCATCCCAGAATGCCCCAACAGAGTTTTCCAGTATCAGAGGAAAGCCACTAGTCCAGTTACACATCTAGGACCTAAGGTTAAATGTTTCAAATGCAACCAGTGGGGCCATATGACATATAGATGTCCATGGAGGCAAGGTGGGGAACAAAAGGTGGGAGAGCCAGTAAGTGGGAATGACAAAATACCAACAGTAGGTTGTCTTAAGACAACAAGGGTATCAAACTACCACCAGAGGTTATATCCTATCTTAGTGAATGGCAAGGAGACCGGTGCTAAGAGAGCCACAGTCTCTTACATAACCTTTGTGAAGTCTGCAGTGGTTACAGATGAGCACTACTTGCCTGGGCAGTCTACTCCAGTCAGAGCCTTAGGATGGACCCTATTCTAAATACCTTTAGATAGGGTTCACCTTGACTGGAAGGGTGGAAAAGGAAGCCAGGAAGTAGGTGTGTTTGAGGATATCACAGCAGATGTCCTGATAGGGAATGATTTTGATAATGCAATACTGTGTGTTCATACAGTTACACTCAGTTGAGCTTGGAGACAAGCATGTGGGTCTGGTAGCCTGGGGGAGACCCAGACAGATGGCACACTTGCAGCTAGGACTGGTGAGGTGGCTACTTTAGCGAGGGTGCTACCCTGTAGCAGTGAGACTGAAGGTGAGCCACAGCTGCTTGTGGGTCCTGATGTTCCCTTGGACAGAGTGACTGCTAGGGAGGAGGTGAGTAGTAGTACCCAGGCTGACAGTGAGGCACCGCTGTCAGAGGATACCAGACGTACTGTGGAAGGGGAGCTGGGAAGGGTTACAAAGAGGGAGTTGAGACAGGAACAGCTATCAGACCCTATATTACAAGGCCTGAGAGAGGTAGCTAGTGAGGCACCTGATTTTCAAGGGAAGGGGGATTTTGTATACTGGGACAAAGGGTTACTGTATAGAGAGTGGACCCCTGAGGGAGGGCTAGCAGGTGAGAGGATACAACACATGGTAGTGCCTAGAGCCTACTATCTGGCACTTCTAACCATAGCCCATGATATGCCCTTTGCAGATCATAGGGGTATAAACTGTACAAAGAGGTGTATTATGCAGACCTTCTATTGGCCTTGGATTTCCAGAGATGTAACAGGGTACTGCAGAACCTGTGAGCAGTACTAAAAGCTGGGCAAGACAGGAGACAAGGTGAAAGCTCTTTTTATGCCTTTGCCTATGATTGAAGAGGCATTTCAGAGAGTAGCTATGGATATTGTGGGGCCTCTGAGTACCCCAAGTTCCACAGGGAAAAAGTATATCCTTGTGGTAGTAGATTATGCTACAAGATACCCTGAGGCAGTGGATTTGTCCTCCATTGATGTGGAAAAGGTGGCAAATGCTTTGTTAGAGATATTAAGCAGGGTAGGTTTCCCAAAAGAAATACTGACTGACAGAGGTGCCAGTTTTATGTCAGAACTGTTGGCTTGTCTGTGGAAGTACTAGGTGGTGAAGCATCTAAAGACCACCCCCTACTATCCCCAGACTAAAAGTCCTGTTGAGAGGTTAAACTCTATACTCAAGTCCATGCTATAGGCATTTGCAGACCAGTTTAAGATGGAGTGGACAAATATTTGACCCATCTGTTGTTTGCTTACAGAGAGGTTTCCCAGGAATCCACAAGTCTTTCACCCTTTGAGTTGCTGTATGGGCATAGGGTGAGAGAGCCTCTAGATTTAATTCGACATGAGTGGGAGGGGGAGTGTGAATCCCACAAGGAGTCTGTTGTGGCCTATGTCCTAAACCTCAGAACAAGGCTCAGGAAATTCATGAGCTTGGCCCAGAAGAACCTGGCAGAAGCCCAACAGCAGAAAAAGGTCTGGTATGACAGGAATGCTTGAGCTAGAGAGTATGCTGTAGGGAAGCAGGTAATGGTTCTCCTTCCTGTCAGACATAACAAGCTGCAAGCAGCTTCAGATGGACCCTACAAGGAGGTAAGGAAGGTCAGTAATGTTAACTACATGGTAGAACTGCTAGGCAGGAGGCAGGGGCACACATTGCACCATGTTAACATGATGTAACCTTACCATTTTAGGGAGACCCTTGTGCTGAGTATTTGCAGTAGAAAACAGGAGGAGTCTGAGGGGGATCAATGGCTAAAAGGAGCCAGCCAGGAAAATCCCAAATTACTGTGGTGGAGCTTAGGGTTGCAGGCATATGATGGGACATTGCAGGATGGTACTGGGATCAGCAATGCCAAGGTAGCTAAAATCTCAAGACAGGGAATGAGATTAGGTATTCCCAGATAGATTCAACCCTCTCAAGCAACGTTTTTCAAGGGACACTTGAAAAACTAGTTTGAGTTCTCGTCGGGGGGAGAAATGTGACACTGCCAGCCCAGCTTGATAGAATTTTGTAAATAATTTTATGTCATTTGCAAATAGTAATATGATTTGTATGCTTGCCTTAAAACACTGTAAGAAAGCTATATGTTCTGTACTGAGCTTCAGAATTGTTATCACAGTGCTCACTGCTAGAAATGAGCAGAAATGTGTATAAACTCGATGCCTATGTAAATGTATGTTTCATAGTAGAACTTGGGATATACAGAGTTATAAGAAAATAAGGTGATAAGTAAAGAGTTTTACAATGTTTTATAAAGTCAGTTTATCTCTAGCTATGAGACATATGCTTAAACATGCTTAACGATGAGAACTTGAGCATTACTATGTTTTGATTAAAACATCTGTGTTAATTAGCAAGTGTGTGGCTTGGAAAGTTGAGCCACTGTTCTGCAGGTGCAATGGTCTTCTGGTCAAAATAGAGCACAGGTGTACTTTTTGAATGTGATTAATATTTTTTACAAAAGCATATATCAATGTAGAGCTATTTAGCATAGCTAAGTGATGCAGTGCTCCAGGCAGCATCACACAAAAAAATCTTTAAAGAAAAGAAAAATGTGGAGATAGGACAGTGGTGAAATGGGGTGTAAACAGGGGGGGAAACATAGTGAAAGGCAGGTAGATATGTGCAGGATGGGTGTAGGAAAGAATAAAGCTATCCATTTCTTGAACAACCATGTGCACTTTCACAGATATTTTTGCTGAATTTGAACTGTCACCCCCAGAGAGGGATGATGATAACCTAAGTGCATTAAATTGCAAAACTCTAAGAAAATAAGTTGATAAGTAAAGAGTTTTATGATGTGTTATAAAGTCAGTTTATCTCAAGCTAAGAGACAGGATGTCTAGGCTAGGGGCGTCTTTCTATTGTCTAGAAACAGAGGTAATTACAGGTTTCCAATATAATTGTTTTATGACTTCCAGTTCAGGCAAGCTTGTAAGACAGAATTGTCAGCTTCGGAAAGATAAGTATTTTTAACAGAGACATGTTAAAAATTTAAGCTCCTGCTAGCCTAGGAAACTTAGGTAGAGGTGACAAGAATGATGTAATCTGAGATGATTCGCATTAATGTGTATTATTAACTTAAGAACCATCTCAGAGAGAGAGAGAGTGCATTTTGTATCTTGTTCTGGACCTGTAAACATTTCACCGGCACTTTGCCTTGCTCTGTAAGTAACTTATTTAGAACACAGTTTCTCTCAGAGATAGATAGGAATATAACAAGATTAGTTAGATGTTTTCTGTTTTTATGTGAGACTGTCCTGCTGTGTTATTTTAAAATATTTCCTGTGATTGTGAACTCTGTCTCTGTGTTGAGTTAATGAGTATTATCTTGTGCTTTTATTATTTATTAAGTATATTTGAACATTTTAATTGTAGCTGTTTTTAGTGTAGAGATAATTAAGCTCTTAGAGTACTTGCATATGTATTTGGTGACACTGTACAAGCCACTCCAATAGCCTTCAAGTCTCCGTTGCACTTACCATTTGGATAATAGTAACATTGCACAATAGAATTTGATACCCTTTGGTAAGGGCCTTCATAGTAGCTGATAAGGGTGGTTGGTGGCAGGTGGTACTACTGTGTAGTGTGGGCAGAAGGAAGCATAGCTGGAGCACCTGTGCCAGCCTTCCCCAGGAGTGTTTGTGTATTTGCATATGAATCAAATCTCAAAGTGTGTGTGTGTGTGTGTGTGTGTGTGTGTGTGTGTGTGTGTGTGTGTGTGTGTGTGTGTGTGTGTGTGTGTGTCAGCTACTTGGGCAGGGACACGAAGCACTGGTTGGACAGAGAGGGTGCTGGCAGTTTTGGCTTGACCACTTGGCTGAGATCTTTACCCTATAGCTGTGCCAGTGGGGAGTCTTATTGGGGATCTGGAGAGAAAGGGCGAAACCAGATGCAGACTTACTGTGATTTCTGTGTGCTCTTAAGGGAAATTGTACTTTACACTGTGTCTATTTTTTTATTATTTGGTTTATGAGGTACGGTGCCGTGTGGCATGGTGCACAACATTGCTTAAACATGCTTAACGATGAGAACTTGAGCATTACTATGTTTTGATTAAAACATCTGTGTTAATTAGCAAGTGTGTGGCTTGGAAAGTTGAGCCACTGTTCTGCAGGTGCAATGGTCTTCTGGTCAAAATAGAGCACAGGTGTACTTTTTGAATGTGATTAATATTTTTACAAAAGCATATATCAATGTAGAGCTATTTAGCATAGCTAAGTGATGCAGTGCTCCAGGCAGCATAGATATGTGCAGGATGGGTGTAGGAAAGAATAAAGTTATCCATTTCTTGAACAACCATGTGCACTTTCACAGATATTTTTGCTGAATTTGAACTGTCACCCCCAGAGAGGGATGATGATAACCTAAGTGCATTAAATTGCAAAACTCTAAGAAAATAAGTTGATAAGTAAAGAGTTTTACAATGTTTTATAAAGTCAGTTTATCTCTAGCTATGAGACAGGATGTCTAGGCTAGAGGCTTCTTTCTATTTTCTGGAAACAGAGGTAATTACAGGTTTCCAAGGTAAATGTTTTACTCCTTCCAGTTCAGGCAAGCTTCTAAGAGAGAATTGTCAGCTTCTGAGAGCTAAGTATTTTTAACAGAGACGTGTTACAAATTTAAGTTCCTGCTAGCATATGAAACTTAGGCAGAGGTGACAAGAATGATGTAATCAGAGATGATTCAGCAGTTGTTGTTTGTCTTTCAGCTTTTCCAGGTTAGGGGTCGCCACAACGGAACCCGCTAATGATTGGCAGTAGATTTTCATGAATGCCGAGGTGCCAGCTCGACGTCCAACCTTCAAGGAAGGCACGCTCATTTATGCAAGTCTTTTGAATGCCACCCAACCGCAGGGAGGACATGCAGACTCCGCACAGAAGGCACTCCCCACACTCCAGCTGAGAATCGAATGGGAGAACCTCTTGCTGTGAGGCAACAATGCTACAGCTGCACCACCGTGGAGTAATGTGTATTATTCACTTTAGAGCTATCTCAGAGAGAAAGAATGCATTTTGTATCTTGTTCTGGACCTGTAAACATCTCATCAGCACTTTGCCTTGCCTTGTAAGGAAGTTTTTTTTTTAAAACACAGCTTGTCTTGCAGATAGATCGGAATATAGCAAGATTAGTTAGATGTTTTCTGTTTTTATGTGACTGTCCCGCTATGTTATTTTAAAGTATTTCCTGTGATTGTGAACTCTATTGTTACTGTGTTGAGTTAATGAGTATTGTCTTATGCTTTTATTATTTATTATTAAATATATTTAAACCTTTTAATTGTGGTTGTTTTTTGTGTAGAGATAATTAAGCTCTTAGGGTACTTGCATATGTATTTGGTGACACTGTACAAGCCACTCCAATAGCCTTCAGGTCTTAGTCACATTTACCATTTGGATAAAAGTAACATTGCACAGTAGAAATGGACAGCCTTTGGTAAGGGCATTTCTAGTAGCTGATAAGGACGGTTGGTGGCAGGTGGTACTACTGTATAATCTGGGCAGAAAGGGCATAGCTGGAGAACCTGTGCCAGCCTTCCCCAGGAGTGTCTGTGTGTTTGTATACAAATCAAATCTCAAATTGTGTGTGTGTGTGTGTGTGTGTGTGTGTGTGTGTGTGTGTGTGTGTGCCAGCTACTTGGGCAGGGACACGAAGCACTGGTTGGACAGAGAGGGTGTTGGAGATTTTGGCTTGATCACTCGGCTGAGATCTTAATCCTATAGCTGTGCCAGTGGGGAGTCTTATTGGGAAACTAGAGAGAAAGGGAAAAACCAGCCCCAGACTGACTGTGATCTCTGTGTGCTCTTAAGGGAAATTGCATGTCACTGTGTGTGTACTTTTCATCCTCCCAATGTGCATGCCCCTCACTGGTGTTAGCGGTGAGGATTGAGGCTTGTTGATTACTGAGCCAGTGCATGGGCATCATAGGCTTTATGGGGAAGACACTGTTTTAGCTAATATTCGAAAGCCTAGAGGGGAGAGGTGCAGACCATATCTGGCAAAGAAGCATGGTCTGTAGACCATCTCCTTCCATGCTGACAAATATTGTACCCCCTTAAAATAACACAAGAAACTAATACAATTATTAAAGTCAATCATCTTTTGTTCACATTGTTGCATCAACCTTGGAGAAGGTAAAATTCTGCCCAGTGCTAGGGTCATACCAGCCTGAGATACATATTTTGAGATCTCAATGATGTCTTTTTTTCATATAGTCTAGGGAGGTATGTCTCAGGCCATTTAATCTCACATGGACAATGACTGAGCCATATTGCTAAATGTGGTCCAGTGACCTGAATGCATACATAATGTGGCAGATCCTAGCCCCTGATAAGCAACTGACTGTGACATTCTCTTTACTCAGCCTTTTGAGAAGGACATCAGTGTGTCTTATGATGGAGCCTCCAATGACTAGAATGATGGATTGTGTGGTGGCTTGCCTTATGGGCTTAGAGGTAGAGGCTCCATGAGCTGTAGCTCTATGTGTTGATGTGGGTATTGTTCTGAAAGAGTACATTTGGGGTTGCTAAGAGTGTTTGTTATGTGTACTTCATCTAGGAGGTCTTTGTGGATTAGGACTGTTACATGGCAGTGCCTCAGCATATGTGGGTTGATATGTCTGCTTTGAATCGTGCGTCATGGGTGCAGCATGTGTACTACTGACAACCTTATTGACATTAGGAGTACTTTTATGTGAGAGCTTTGCCTCCAGTGACATTGTGTAAATACATCTCTCACATACCATATCAGTTTGTTTGAGAAATAACTGTTTTTCAGTAAACATGAGGCAATTTATACATTGCCTCTGGATGCCCTTATCTACTAAGCTGGTAACAGAGACAGTAAGAAAGTACATATTCATGGCAACAAAGCCTTTTTATTGATTAGGCAGTTGGAGTGAGAATATCTATCACTGTCAGAAATATCTGGTTTGCAACTATGTGGGCAGTGCTTGTTATTGCAAACTAGATGTCCTGTGTGCAAATAGGTATTGGAGAAATTTCAATTGTACTTTTGCAGAAAAAATGTCACTCAAGGTGTCTGAGTCCGTACAGAGCATTGCCAAACACTTGAGGGGAAACTAATATGTAGACCCTGAAAATTTAAGGATGAAGTATTTAGGCAGATATTCTGAAGTTAGAAACAAATCAAGCAGTACTTACTGAAAACAAAGAATTAGCTTGTCAAGAATGATGAAAAGAGGGGTGTCACATGAATGACTACTGCCTGGCTACTACCTATGCTGGTCTCACCACAACTTCACTCTGTTGAGATACAATGCTCCTTTGTTTCTTCTCTAACCAAAAGCAAAATGTTAGCACTAATCCCAAGAAGAGAAGCAGGCCACAGCCTGTTTGATGATTCACAGTCTTGTCCCAGATGATGCAAGGGTCTGTAGGCTTGTAGCTTTTTTCTGGTAGATGCCTTGAATAGCAACTAGACCAATCTGGAACATCATGCCTAAGTTAGATTATTTTTTGGAGTGTAAACTGCATCACAGAGAGGAACAGGAGGTAAGGAACCTGTAGGTATTATTCCTGTTTATAAACTAGTGTTGGAAGTTGAAAGATTGCAGTCGACCTCACTTTGTAGAAAACACAAATAAGTGAATACCTCTTTGTCGAATGCTTTTCATCGAAGCAGCACTTTGTCAAACCAGAATTTAAAAGAAAATTTTACCAGAGGAAAGAAGAGGTGGTCCATCATTGGGAATTGTCCCTTTTCCCCACTGTAGTGCGATCTCGTAATTGGTATATTTAATTTGGGAGGATGTGGGGGGCACAGCCCCCCACCTGGGCGGGTTTTAAATTTTATTATTTTTGTGACACTTGGTTGGTTGGCCAACCATTTTTTTTCCACTGGGAAAATTTTTGTTTAAATGCCTGTTCGACAAAGTGACGGTTTGCTGAAAAGAGTTTGACAAAGAAGTATTCTCTTATTTGTGTTTTCAACAAAGTAGTATAGACCCAAAAGATCGTTAGTACATTTAGTCAAAAGTATCATTGTCCTGCTGCTCCTGTGAACTACAAATTGATATTGGTAATTCTGCAGAAACAGTGAAATTTATTAGCAAGTAGTTTTGTGAAGAATACTTGCAAGGGCAACTAGCCCAGTACTTGCCTATGAACCTACTGAATAAAATGGTGTAATGGTGCAAGGTGTTCAGATAGTATGATTTGCTTTATGTGGATGGACTTGTACAGTAAAGCACAGTTACACTACTGGTTGCACTGGGGTTGAGTCTGATTTGATGTTAATTTTGGTTGCTTTTGATTTCAGCTGAGATTTGTAGTTTTGAGGGGTGGTATGGTGGTCTCGGAGTTTGGATGAACGCAGCCATTTTGATCCTACTCTTGGGTGATAGGGAGTCATTCTCTTCCGGATTTACGTATGGTGTTTGGTAATTTACATTTGATTTTGTTTCCTCACAGGACATAATTATTTAGAATAGTGTTTCAGGCATATAGTGGAGTGTAAGTTTTTGTGCAGTACCATAAAATTTATTGTGACATCGGGGTGATTTTCTGCTCATTGAAGTGTAAGATGACAGATTATTTCAGTTTCCAGGACTTTAGAACAAGGTCCTGCAAATAAAGGACAATAAGTACAGGACTGGTGAGTGTGGCACCTGGGCAGTGCTATTGAATCTATAAAATGTATACATTTTCTACATTTCTTTTCTGAAGGGTAGTTTGACTTATAATGTCAGATAAAATGGAATTTGTAACCAGCCAAATCTGACACAACACCTAATGATCATTAGAAATTTTTCCTTCTGAATTTGCAGACATAGTAATGAAAGCAAGGTTATGCCTTCTGGTGTTAAGGAACATTCAGTTTAATTTATTTATGTTGTGAGTACCTATGGACATAACTGTTGTTTTCAGAAAACCAAGTAAACAGAGGGAAGAAGGATGCACAGTAAGGGGAAGTAATTGCAAATGAAGACTCTATTTAAAATATACAAACTATAGTTAGAAGGTAAAGTTCTTAAAGTATTCTTAGAAAATGGAACAGGTTGTTGTGCTAAAGATTAGTATCCTTTAAAACCTGATTGACTGACTGACTGGGTGATTGCAGATTTTCACCTGGGCTATGTGTGGAAAATCTCCTTAATAGGAGAGTGTTAGTCACCCAAGAGTACTGGTTGATGTGATTGACATCTCAGTGATCTCCTTGGCCTTATAAAGTTAGCACAAACTTAAGGTCCTATTTGTTTGTAATGAGATAATAAATGAGTTAAAACAAAGACTAATATGAAGTAAGGTGTAAGATACTGAGGTGTGGCAAAGCATAACACAAACATACAATGTGGAAAGCAGACTTTTTATTTAGACCAAGTCTGGGCAAATCGCTGGTAATTTGGTTACCAGGAACTGCATTTTCCATTGAAACCTTAGACCCCAACCCCCTCACACAAAACTGTCCTTTGAGTAAGATGCATAACTCTCAAGTGTCCAGATTTTTGCAGAATATCCAGATTTTTGCCCTCATATGTTTGGCTTGTTCCTCATAAAATTTTGGTTTTCTGGAAAAATCATTGAGGATTGAAATCAGAAAACGAGGGCAAACATTTGACTTTTATATTTCAGACTACAGAAAATTCATGATAATGTAAAATCAGTTATTCTATCAAATTTTTAAGTTTGTAAATGCAATAATTAAAAAAAAAATGTCTCTATACTTGGGCTTTTGTCCCAGTCACTATTTATGGATTTGTTCAGATTTCTTGTTCTAAGAAGTTGAGAGTTATGTAAGTGGATACTTGTAAAGTGTGTAAAAAGTACCTCATAGTACTGATTATGTTTTTTTTGTCTCTGATTCCTGACATAAGAATAAGAGGTTGAATGCAATGCTTTGGAACTCTGAGAAAAGGTTCAAACTTAAATGGTTTATCTCTCTCTCTCTCTGTCTCTCTCTCTCCCTCCCATTTCCCTTTTAATCGATAATACATGTATTTGCACAATTTCATGTATTTAATAGACTGAGTTACCACTGTCTCAGATCATTTAAGCGAGTGGAGATTAGGTTTCTGCCTGTCTGGAGTGTGGGCTATAATAGGCCTCATTCGGTGCTTCCTGGCTATAGAGAGGAAATTATAATCTTTACATTCTCTATAAATTTCTAGCAAATCATTGAGCATACCTCTCAACCTCTCAGAGCAAGACATCTGGACAAAGCCAGAAAAAATGGGGGACAGATGCCACAAAATAGGGACAGATTTTGAACACTGCTCCTGTAATCTTAGAAAGTCACTGAAATGACAGATTTTGCATTATTATATATTTTCTGAAGGATATGAAACTCAAATGTCTGTCATTATTTATAAACTTCAGTCCTCGATGATTTGCCAGAAAACCACAAATGTTATGAGGCATGGACCAAAAATAAGAAGCAAAAGACATCACAATAGTGGGCAGAGTCATATTATTATACATGTAAATGTTATGTTAATTAGTGTCCAGATTTGTATCCAGTTGCACCTATTTTTCATGGGCCATTGTCCAGATTTTTGATGTCTCAGCGTCATGCTTCCTGAGTAGCTCTGTCTTTATAGTCCTGTTTTTTTTTCCATCTTCCCGTGTCTGTAGGCATAATTCCACAAGAACAGAGGATATATTTTCTGAATGTGGTCAGGATATAGATGCTGCATTGCCATGTCCAATGCTGATGCCTTGGGATTCATGTCAAGTCACCAAAGGTAGTTTCGATGAATGAAAAAAAAAGTAAACTGTTTTCTGAAACTACCTTCAGCAAACATTGAATTAAATCTTTCTCTGCAAGGGGCAAGCATTCCCCCACACCCCTTGGACCTTTACTTATATGCTAACTCTGAGGTTGCACAAATGTGGAGAAAGTGTCAAACTCCACTGTCAGTGAAGGTACGTTTGTTGAACAGTGTTCAAGCATTTTATGTTCTCCAAAACTACATTTAGCAACCTGATACACTGCTGCTACCATGATCCCAAACCATACCAGGACTTCACTGCTATTATCATAAAAGCTGAATAGCTCCATGATGGCAGGCAGCTGTATATCCAGAACAGAGGACCCTGATAACTCTCTATGAAAACACCAACAAATCACCCACACTAAAACACTTTACCAATACTTGAATCTCAGTAAATAAACAATTACAACCTAATATAGTGAGATGGAAAATTAATATGTAACATACCTTGTGCTGTTAATCTCAGCACTTGTAGGCCTGATGTTCCTTTGAAAATAAATGGGTATGCTTATAGAATGTATTGCCCAGACATTTCCCTCCTATGGCAGATACTTGTCCATGCAAGACATAACCACCTGGATCATCTCCAACACATATTCTGGGTAGTCAGCTGAGGCCGGCACCATGATCTTGGACTTTATTGTGGATAGTAGGCTTGCCTTTATCCACATAAAGTGAACCTCCTCCATCTCTGTTAAAGGTGGTCTGGTCAGCAACTTAATTCCTATTGCCATCTGTTCCTGTGGAAGGTGGGCAGCCTGATCTATAGTGGCACTTAACATGTTGTTCGACATGTAATTTCGACAGCCACAGCACTAGGCATATCTACGTCATCAACAGGAGTTGCTCTTTTATCTATACCAGAAACCGACAATACACCACCACCTAATCAGTTGTCCCTTCAATGCTCTACTACGCAGAATCCAGGAGCTAAACTGAAGATAGCTCAAAGTAACATAGAGCGTTTTTTTACCGCTCCCTGTACACAATCAGCATGCCATGAGAGACAGGTCCGACAGCAGAGGGAGAACGAATAGGAAATATTCGGGGGAACAACAGGACCGGAGAGGACGCATGAGAGATAGAGCAATTTAGTAGTTAACCTCTCTAACTACACACTGACATCAACAGACTATGATTTGTTGAACCATGGTCTTAACTACATCCCTGCTCAGGTCAGTAACCTATCCGAAGTTCTCACAGATTGAGACTTTTTGTTCAAAATATATCTTTGAAGTTGTTTTTCAATAAGAACAGTAGCATTGATGGTTCTGCAAATAACACCGTGAACACTGTTTTTAAAAAGAAGAGTGTGTTCACGCCAACACCACCGCCTGTTGCAGAATGTTTCCTGAAGATTTGTGAAGGAGATTTTTACAAGTATTATTATGACTATAAACACACTGTGATGTTTTTTAATACATATACTAAAGAATGGGATAGTATTTATTCTTTGAAACGAGCAGGTGATTTAGTTATAAAGTCTGCTGACAAAGGAGGAGCCATAGTTTTACTAGACACTGATGTTTATATTAAAGCCATGCTAGAATTGTTGAATGAAGCAGCTACCTACAAACCAATAAGTTATACAGAGTTTGAGAAGGTTGTTTATACTGTACATCAAGAATTATATGACTATGTAATGTGTAGACAAATTGATTATGATCTATAGCAATACTTTTTTATTGAGAAGCCCAGAATACCCTATATTAAAGGCTTGCCTAAAATACATAAGGGCCTTTTTCCACCTCCTATGAGACCCATAGTGGTAGGCCAGGTATGGGTCACTGAGACATTATCTGTATACCTAGAGAAAAAACTCAGACCCTTGGTCTCAGACACCAGTTCAATTCTGAAAGACACTTATGAACTTCTAGAGCATTTAAACAATTTTTCTAAAGATATTACAGAAGAATATGTTTTTGTGACTCTAGATGTGAAGAATTTGTTCACTTCTATACCGAATACGTTCGGGTTAGAAGCTCTAAGGTTTGTCATAAATAGGAGTCATAAGTTTAACACAAATGAAGAAACTTTACTTTGTGCGATTATGGAGCTTGTACTCACCAACAATGTCTTCAAATTCAGAGACCAGTTATATCTACAGCAGTGGGGGGTGGCCATGGGCACCCCCTGCGCTAATACATACGCAAATTTAGTGATGTTATATTGGGAGCGGGCTTTTCTTTTTACTCATGACAGCTTTAAGAAAATTAGTCTTTACAAAAGGTTTGTGGATGATGTACTTTTGTTTTGGCATGGCAGTAAAGATGAACTTCTTTCCTTTGTTCAGTATTTGGAGTCAACCACAGATTTTTTAAAATTCACAGTGAACTATTCACCTCACAGTATAGACTTTCTAGATATAACCATTTCTAAGGGTGTACAGCATACTATCGAAACAACAGTTTTTAGGAAAGAGTGCTGGAGGAACACCCTACTTCAATATAATAGCATGCACCCCAGATTTGTCTTTGATAGCATAATCAAAAGCCAGTTTATCAGAATTAGAAGACTGTGTAAGACAGATGGTGAACTACACAAACAGGGCAAATTTCTGAAAGACTGCTTCATTGATAGGGGCTATGACGCAGTGAAAGTACAGGAGATCAAAGATAATGTTTTACATGATAGGAGAACAGCAAGCAGAGATGTTAGAGCCAACAAACATTTTAGTTACTCTAGAAGGATTTTTGACAGTTCTAGAGTTAGACTCAATCTGAGATATACCAGTGATATTAAACACATTAGAGACGTTATTTTTAGGAATTGGCATATTCTTTTAACTGACCAACGAATAGCAGAGCTAGTAGGTCCTATACCTTCCTTTACTTATCGTAATAGTAAAAGTCTCAGTAGGTTACTATGCATTGAACCGTGCAACCCTAATAAGAGATCTAGAGCTCACAAGGACAAGAGACTAGGCACATTTCCCTGTATGAAATGCAGCATATGTATTATGATCACGAATGATCAATTATTTGAACATCCTACATTAAACTACAAATTCGAACCACATTTTTCAGCTACATGTGATTATAGGAACTTGATATATTTGGCTACTTGCCAAACATGCAGTGCTTTTTATGTTGGAATGACAACTAGGACTCTAAATGAAGGGATACAGGAACATGTCAACGACATTAAGAAATGTGATATTAAAAATGCCTTGGCGAAACAAACTATGAATAATCCAGGACATTCTTTCGTCTTCAGGGTCCTACAGGTGGTTACACCCTGTGTGAGAGAGGGAGACACTTTTAATGATTTAGAGCAAGTTGAGCTTTCCTGGATCTTTAGACTTAGGGCTCAATATGACCCAGGTTTGAATCAGTACGTGAGTGTAAGGGCTCCACTGAAAGCACGCAGTGTGAAATAAAAGTTTCCTACAGTCATTTTGGAAGCATGACCCATTCTCTGGCAGGCACCATGACAATAACAGAATGCCTCTTATGGTCAAGCTAACCATGGAGAATAATGTTAGGGGTTTACCTACTGTTGTCCAGCATAGCACAAATTTTATATTCTGTTTTATCCTGGGAATACTCATATACATACATTTTTGAGCAATATTTTTAAGTGGTCTGTTTATTGCATATTTGCATCTTGTATACAAATGCATAGATTTTTAACATATAAGATAGTAGTATATCCATATATACACATATATGCTCACTGTATGATAAATTGAGCATTTGAGTTCTGCTCTTTTATATTCTCATGAGATTTTTCAAATATGTACTCACATTTTTTATATAATTCATTATACATTACAGCTGTTTTTTTGAATATTAGGCTTCATTTTTTGTGGGTGGATTATTTTTATTTCTTTAGGTTAATCAATTCATTTCACCACTCTTTATTTATTTATTTATTTGTTTGTTTGTTTACTTATTTACTAGTTATCTATGAATGTTATGCTGTAGCACTGACAGTTATTTTTACAGTTGTTTCAAACAGACTTGTATAGATACTCAAACTCACACTCATACAGTATGTGTACTTTTATACACATGTTTATGAATTTATAACATGTTTACAATACGGGCATTGCTTTATATTTACATATGTTAGCATATACTTGTTTATTGAATTTTTATGACTCTGTACTATAGTTCTTTATATTTGTTAATATTTATGGTTATCCATACTTAAGTTTCCAGTCAGTTATTTAGATATTGCTTATATATTTATTGATTCGCACCTACTGAATTTCTATTATTTAGTCAACTATGTGATCTGAACCTCTTTTACAGGCATATATTGTTAACCTATATAAGTTTGGAAATGCTTTTTAAGTCAATTGCTTTTTAAGTCAACTGCGTTTTTACATTATTTATATGCACAAGCACTTTATTTACTGAAGAAAGAGAAGGTTACTCATTTTATTCGAAGAGGCTTCAACAAATATAAGTTTTTTATATATTTCCATATTTGTTCTAAAGTTTTGTACTATGACCGTTGTTTTATCACAACGTTTTCTTTCTCATATGACAGTTCTTATAGTGTTTCACATTGATATGAGACCCACACATTCGTTGGTTCAGAGATATATCCCCATATGATTTACATCTATAATATATGGTTCTTCACTGGATAGAACGCAGTCATTGATAGTAACTTGTTAGCGTTGGTATCCTACAAATGTTCGCAAGTCTTAGTAGCTATTATATCCTATGGTCAAAGTGCTTGATTCCATGTACTAGCCCTGGGACGATCACATAAATTATACTTAGTTTCGTATCGGACAATATTAAATGTATAGTTTCTAACACAAATCACAGTTAGGAGCCTTTTAGGGTATATATATTTTTTATGATGGTTTATGTCCTGTTTTTATGTAAACTTTTTATACAAACCTGTTGAGCACAATATATCGTCTTGCTCTATCCAGTGTTTAAAGTTGCTCCTGTTGCAATGGTTTTAAATTGTTTTAAATCGACTCTTTTGTTTAATTGTTTGATTAAGTGCACTGTTTAATTAAAGAAAAATCACTTAGCGTGTATATATAAGCACAGCATGGTAGAATACTTTTGTTAAGGATCTGAAGAAGTGTGTTCGATACACGTGAAAGTGCTTGTCCGAAATAAATTATTCCATTTATTGTGGTGGTCAGACTCCAGTGTGTTACTTCATTCATCTCTGTCAAAGGTGGTCTGGTCAGCAACTTACTTCCCATTGCCATTTGTTCCTGTGGAAGGTGGGCAGCCTGATCTATAGTGGCACTTAACATGTTGGTGACATGGTATCTCCCATGATCATATGTTCTGTCCTGAACACTAACAGCACTTATGTTATTAATTACATCCTGTTTGTCAAAGCCATGAAAGAGCCATTTAGATTTGACATGGAAGGACATTTGTTGACAATGGAGTGGGAGGGCCTCTGACAAGGTCTCTTTCTCTGCATTGATTTATGTTCATAGGTTCATAGGTTTATAGGTTCATACTAGGCTATTTGCCCTAGGGCATTTATAAGCCTAGCCAGAGTGTGTTTGGCTTTCGCCACCCATTTTAAATGAATTTTGCTATGCCCTTTTTCGAGGTTAGTATACTGTGCCTCTGTCTAACAGTGACACAGAAGTGATACCTGGGGTAAACCTATGATCTCCCATCCACTCATCAAGATTCCTCTTGAAGAGAGTCAATGAGGGACTCTGCCTAACCTGGATTGGGATTTTATTCCAGAGTAAAGGGAGCCTCTGGGTTATGAATCTGTCCCTCCAGCATGTCCTATTTATTTCAGTGCTGAGGTTCAAGTCTCGAGCGCGTAGCTCGATGGGATTTGGATTTTCTGAGGTGCAGCATGTCCATTAATTCCAGGTTGGACATGGCTTTATACGTCAGGCACAGATCGCCTCTGAGCAGGCGGTATGCCACTGAGTAGAGCTGGAGTTTCTTTAACCGGGCAGCATATGGCATCTGTTTGAGCCCTTTGATCCTCTTGGTGAGGTACTTTTGGGGTCTTTCCAGTTGCTGCAGGTGTCTGGTAAGGTACATCCCAAAAGGGGCACTGTGCTACATTATGGGCCTGATGAGGGATGAGTAAAGAGGCACGATGACCTCCCCTGATCTAGATGT